>NC_051215.1:14439860-14552360 GCF_015220715.1 Pygocentrus nattereri
CTGTCTGCTGTCTGTCTGGCTCTATCTCTGTCTCTCTGTCTTTCTGTCTCTCTAATTCTGTCTGTCTGTTTTTCTCAATTAAATTCAATTCAATTCAGTTCTGAATGTCCTAATTGGTACGACTGTTCCAATGTTCCAAAACATATAAAATAGAGGTACATATATCCCATGAGACCAGGTTGAATATATCATTAAAGTGTAAGCTTCTCTTTAGCACCCCGAGTGGACATTTATTTCTCAAAAGTGCAGCAAAATGTACTCGAGGGTACGTATTTGTGGCTCTGAGAAAAAGTGGTCAGAGGTATGTATATCCCATGAGACCAGGTTGCCATTATAAGAGCTCTCACTGAATTTACAAAGTTAAATATACATACTGTCTACAATGTAAGTATTAATATTATGATGTCACTTGGTTTGTCATTGATTGTACTAGTATTTTAATTTTCTATAATTCTTATTTCTCTATGTTTGTTGTTATCATTATAATTCTATATTCACCCCATAGTTCCACAAAATACATTCTATTTGCAACCTGGTCTCATGGGATATACGTACCTCTGATCAGTTTTTCACAGAGCCACACAGTGGTCAGAGGTACGTATATCCCATGAGACCAGGTTGTATAATAGTCATGGAGGATCGAGGGTGTGAGTCTTAAAACTTCTCTTCTAATAATTTATTTGATTATTTCTGACTCATAGCTCAATGAAACAATCAGAGAAACTCTGTTTCTTCGGTTGTATTTTTTCCACATTTGTGCCTGTAAGTAGTAGAGGAGACATTATGATTTGTATCTGATAAAAGTGTTATTATGTGTACTGTCTTATTTAAGAAGAGAAAACATTATTGATATTTTAGCCATACTGTTATTTTAACATCAAAACAAGTTGAAAATAGTCAGAACTGCAGACTCAGATCTGATGATATTGAAAATCCATATGTAAATTGAATGGAAATGCAATTCATGTGTAACTGACCATGTAATTAATTAAGTAAATATT
Organism: Pygocentrus nattereri; assembly: GCF_015220715.1. Classification (NCBI taxonomy): domain Eukaryota; kingdom Metazoa; phylum Chordata; class Actinopteri; order Characiformes; family Serrasalmidae; genus Pygocentrus; species Pygocentrus nattereri. The sequence goes on from NC_051215.1 coordinate 14,440,862, forward strand.
TATAAGTAGTGAACGTGAAGTGTATGACAAAATGAGAACAATAACTTTTGACTTCTAAGGGTTAAGCTGCTGGCCCTTTTTTAGTGAACCATCTTCAAGCTCTAGTTCCTGGGACAGGATGTACTTGGCTATTCCTCCACTCTTCTAGACAGGACTTCTCTCCAGGCTCTCTCTCTTTCTCCCTCCTTCTTCCTCTCTCTCTCTTTTTTTAACTCTCATGTCTATACCAGAACATGCTAATTGCGCCTGAATCTCAGAGTGGCCACTTCAGAGTGGGCGCGCTACTGAAATAGATATGAGTCACAGCAGACATGCAACACAGGCATTTAGATGATTACACTCATTCAGGGATGTACATGTTTACACACACACACACACACACACACACACACACACACACACACACACACACACACACACACACACACACACTAAAGAATTAAGCATGCTGGAGAGACATACACTATATTGCCAAAAGTATTCACTCACACATCCAAGTCATTGAATTCAGGTATTCCTATCACTTCCATGGCCACAGGTGTATAAATCCAAGCATCTTGGCATGCAGACTGCACTACAAACATTTGTGAAAGAATGGGTTGCTCTCAGGAGCTCAGTGAATTCCAGCATGGTACCATGATAGGATGCCACCTGTGCAACAAGTCCAGTCATGAAATTTTCTCGCTACTAAATACTCCACAGTCAACTGTCAGTGGTATTATAACAAAGTGGAAAGATTGGGAATGACAGCAACTCAGCCACGAAGTGGTAGGCCATGTAAAATGACAGAGCGGGGTCAATGGATGCTGAGGTGTATAGTGTGCAGAGGTTGCCAACTTTCTGCATAAGAAATCACTACAGACCTCTAAACTTCTTGTGCCCATGTGATTAGCTCAAGAACAGTGTAGAGAGCTTTATGGAATGGGTTTCCATGGCCGAGCAGCTGCATCCAAGCCTTACTTCACCAAGCACAATGCAAAGCATCGAATAGTGGTGTAAAATGTTGCCACTGGATTCTAGAGCATTATTCCTCTCTGGAATAAAGAATCACACTTCTCCGTCTGGCCATCTGATGGACGAGTCTGGGTTTGGTGGTTGCCAGGAGAACGGTACTTGTGTGACTGCATTGTGCCAAGTGTAAAGTTTGGTGGAGGGAGGATTATGGTGTGGGGTTGTTTTGTTGTTTGAGTTGGGCTCGGCCCCTTAGTTCCAGTGAAAGGAACACTTAATGCTTCAGCAGATCAAGAGATTTTGGACAGTTTCATGTTCCCAACTTTGTGGGAACAGTTCGGGGATGGCCCCTTCCTGTTCCAACATGACTGCACACCACTGCACAAAGCAAGGTCCATAAAGACATGGATGAGTGAGTTTGGTGTGGAAGAACTTGACTGGCCTGCACCTAAACCCGATAGAGCACCTTGGAATGAATTATAATGGAGACTGCGATCCAGGCCTTCTCCTTCCCATAAACACACCCCTAAACCTTGTGGAAAGCCTTCCCAGTAGAGGTGAAGCTGTTATAGCTGCAAAGGGTGGGCATCACATTAAACCCTATGGATTAAGAATGGGATGTCACTCAAGTTCATACGCGTGTGAAGGCAGATGAGTGAATACTTTTGGCAATATAGTGTAGATAGTACAGAGGCTTTTATGTTGCTATTGTGTTACAGTATCTTAGCATCAGAAGGATTTATAGAAAGTAGCAATATGTTATTCAGTACCTACTATAAATTATTTGGTAACTACTGTAAAACTATGATATACATTCAGCATTTATAAGAGTGAAGAATGTAAGATTGGGCCCACACACTAACCCTTGCATTTTAAGCAGTTAACAGAAAGAGAAAGCACTGAGACAAGGTCAAGTCCTCCCCTGGTTCATATAAACAGAGATAGCCACTACATAATTTAATGAACTGAATGTCCTTCTGATCGAGTGCTTAGCCCTCCTGAGGGAGTTCAGTTTTATTTTCATAGGTCTTATTTACTTATAGTTAATTTTAAGTGTTTGATGACAGTAGCTCAGTGGATGGGGCCTCCGTAAGAAACTACATAGATTATTGAGCTTTAAAAGTTTATTGGAATGGACTTTTTACAATAGACATTATCCAAAGGCAGCTTACCACAAATGCAGGTGCAGCTCCTTAATAAACATGGCCATTTGGAAGAACCAAGAATCACTGACAGGGAGCGAGACTATGAGAAACTGCAAGTAGTTTAATGTAGGATGTAAAAATTAACTACATTTTTCTAAAATGTACTGGAACATAAATCTTGTAGCATAAATCTGCACAAACATTATAAGTGAAGAAGCATCAAATACCAGAAGATTGTAGGAAATACAAGAAAAATAAAGGAATATTTATTATTTATTTATTTATTGTTTGTTTCTTTCTTTGTTTATTGTTACAGACTAAGCAACGGGCCCACACTTCAGTTCTCCTCTCTTACAACTGCATAACCTACATTTAGATTCTTAGCAGATACCAAATAATTCATAGTAGTTCCTGAAGAACAAATCCTGAGATCAGTACCTGAATAATAAGCAGTTTAAGGGGTTCAACTGCTGATATTTTGTAATCGGTGTGGCATTTAACCCTTGCTGCAGGAGCTGTCATATCTCATAAGGAGTTCAGAGCGGCGGGCTAAGCCTGTGTTTTCACACATGAGGAGAGTGTCACCTTCTCAGAGGAGTGAAAGGCAGAGGTCAGAGGTCAAACCCATTATGGAGTTAGAGGAGGACAGTGACATCCGCTCAGCTGAGGTTGACAAGGCGTGTGTTGCCATGGGAACGAAGGGGAAGGACCGTGTCCTGGCTGAACTGTGCTCTGCGCCGAGGGAGTTACAGTAGCCCGATCACGAGTGGACAGGCCCCTCTCGCCTTGCTTGTGCTGCCTTTCACTCACGTCCTCTTTGCAGCAGCTGTGACTGTATGATGTTGACATTAAAATGCTGTAGGCATCACACATTTATGGTACAACTGAAAACTGTTTAACTCCTAATTACCCCCATTTGGGCTTTACAATTTAAAAGTAGTTACATGTTTAATTATGAATTTACTAGTGTAATTAATAATATTTACTTTCAATTTACTTTATGTATTGACAGATTAGATTAGGTTCTGACTTTTTTGTTTGCTTTAGTAACAGAAAACAACAAAAACATCTTTCTTTTCATAAAGCAAGACGGCACACATTTGAGTGGAATGAATTAAAAGTTTAAAATCTTCAGTTTTAAGAGGATTTTTGCTCTTGTTTTGATGAGCTACAAGAAATAAAATATATAAAATGACAACATGCTTTTTCACCTCTGGCCACACCTAAGTCCTCTTTGGGTAAATGAACTCGACAAAACTTTATCATTCCACTAATCTACAAGTATATTAAGGGGACATAATACAGTTTCTCTTTTGCCATATGGTAACATACAACGACTGCATATATTACAAATATTGCACATGTGGCCAATTAATGCTATAATGTGAAAACATTTTTCTCCTAAATGACACAGTAACTTTAAAGAACTTGAAAATTGTTCTTTTATCATTTTCATTTAAGGAAGTGCCTAACAATACCCCTTTACCATCGCCCACCCACTACCACATGGGATATTTCAACAGAAACATACATACACAAAAAGACATGTGAAACGTGTTATAAACATGGGTATAAGTCTTTATTCAGTTAACCCCTTTCATGGCCAGAGCCTGCTGGCAGGCCCAAAGCTTTATACCCTAAGAACAGCTCAACAAGTTTGTATCAGACTCACTGTAGTTACTAAATAATAAGCTTTAATATGTAAAAATGAAATTTTAAGGAGTTAGGCAAGCAAAAGACACCACATTGTTTTCTGCATCTTTCCATGTATGAAGAGGTATATGGGCTGCACTGTTAATTATTGCAGATAATATCTCCAGATAAATGTCCAGTACTGTATGAAGGCAGTGATGTATGAACAGATTATGAGTGGGTGACCAATGTTGAATGATGACTTATTGCTGCTGTTAAGTCACTCAAGCCATCCTTTCCATGAAGGGTAATTATGAGTCATCATTAAGTGTAGGTCAGGGTAATAGGACTAATTTTGGAAAATTTCTGTGGGTCAGTATGTTATGAAATGTTTACATAATGTAAAAGGCAGCTGTGGGTTTTTTATGGAAATTGTAAATTAAAAAAATAATAATAATTCATTGAGTACCGGGTGAGTCAAATGTCACAGGACACCGTTTCATTTTATTTTTTATTTTATTGTCAACTTTCTTCACCGGGGTCATCTCAGACAAATTGTGTATGCTGAGAAAATCCGCAACAAACACCACCTTCAGCACCGCATTGTGGAGGCTTGTGACAGCATAAAAAATTAAATAAAATAAAACGGTGTCCTGTCTCTTTTGACTCACCCTGTACAATGAGGTAGTAGAGAAAAATGTTGCACACACACACACAGAACACATAGCCTTATATTAATGAAAAACCGTCCTTAACTGTGCTGGAATGAATGAAGAGAGTAAAGAGGGTTGACCACTGAGTGACCCGTAACAGCAATTAGTACTTCTGCAGTTATTAATCCCTTAAACTTTGAAGACCTCTTCACTCTCAAAAATACTCCTAAAAGGCTTCTTGGTTTATATTGGCCTACCTTTACATTGTATGAAGATTCTTTAAACACACATTTGCACCTTTCAGTTGGAAATTGGTTCTCTGAAGAAATCTTCATTGAAAGGTTCTTTAGAGAACCAAACAAGATTATTAAGTGATACTTTTTTAATCCCACAAACAGGGAAATTCCACCTCCGCATTTAACCCATCTGTGAAGTCAAACACCACATACACACTAGTGAATACACACACTAGGGGCAGTGAGCACACTTGCCCGGAGCGTTGGGCAGCCCTATCCACGGCGCCCGGGGAGCAATTGGGGGTTAGGTGTCTTGCTCAAGGACACCTCAGTCATGGACTGTCAGCACTGGGGATTGAACTGGCAACCTTCCGGTCACAGGGCCAGATCCCTAACTTCCAGCCCACGACTCCCCCTCATATTCTATGCCATTGGTCCAAACAATCCTTTATGGCATCTTTGTTTTTAGGAGTGTATGTCGGACCCCTTCCAACTGATAACAGATGTGTTTAAGTAAAGCAAGGCATTTGTAAAGTATGTTCAGCCTCCACAGCATCTATATTAGGGCAGACAGACAGACAACGAGTCAGACGGTCCACCAGCCAGTCAGACGGGTGGGTGTTGTTGTGCTTCAGATGCGGAGCAGGATCTGAGACACGGAGAGAATCCATATTACATGTGTAGCGTGCTGTAGTGTCAGCCCCAGCTCAGACCATCAATTATGAATAGAGATATACAGCTACAGAGCAGGGGTCCTGTGTCACTGGATAGCCTAGGATCTCTCTGAGAGGAAAAGCTGAAACATAAGTTTGCCATTTGGTTGCATGAGGAGTAACACAGTCTTCGGGCCTGCTCTGTTTCTCAGCTAAACACTCTTCAGCTTTAGCTCCTTTTGCCTTTGGATGCTGTGTTGGCTTGTGAATTGAGAGCATTGTTGTGTCCTTTGTCAAAACCAACGGAAGGAATGTGCAATAAAGGCACTTGGTACTGAAGGAACTGGTACTAAACTACTACTCCCACAGTTCTCCTTGTCTTCTGTACATGACAACTGACTAGAGAAAAAAAAGTAAAGGAAGAAAAATTACACACCTGTGCGATCCAATCCATCATCGCCTCTATTTACTTACATATTTATCTATTTGTAGAGGCATTCTCTCTGAATAATACTGTAATAATGTTATCTCTTATTCAAAACCCCAGTGCATTTGCCCTCTAGAGACAAACGTGAACAGCCGTGCAGATGTTTACAGTCTGAGCTACAGTGTCTGATATACCTGTGCAGAGTGAATAACAATAAGCGCTGTCACAGTGATGGAATTCTAATGGGAGAAAGCGTCAGAGAGGTTAACTTCCTCCACTGACTTACCCAGGGGAATACATATATTGTAGAAAGACTGTACCGATTGCCTGATACCTTTGATGTGGCATCTATACCCTTAAAAAGAGCTTATAAATGGTTATTAAAGGTTTTTTTTTTTGCTTTGCGAATGGTGCCTTAGGCTTTAGAGCAGTCTGAAGAGCCAGTGGCGGTATACTGAAAAGACAATGTTTAAGGCAGCTACAGAGTAGAAAGGCTAACAGTAGCCACAAAATCACTTGTTAAGGCCCTTAGATGTGCAGATGTAAACCTAGGTGTCAGATAGTAAGCTGTATGCTGTAATATCTGTGTAAGATTCAAACGTATTTTAATTTGCTAATATAAATTGATGTTGAATATAAATTTTTAACACCAACACAACAGTCAGTGGTCTATTTCTAGTGTTTTGAATGACATTTCCGGTCACTGTTCAGTTGATAACTCTGTTTAGTTCTGCTAAACTATGATCTCCAGTAAACAAAGTTGAGCACTATTGCATCTGGACAGGCACATATCATCATCAAAATGGCTCAGAGCAGTTGTGAAAAAAATAAAAGTGGAGGTGATTAGTTCTCCCACATGGACTATTGATCATAATAGAGCCAACTACTTAAAATCTCAAGCTTATTACATACTAAAGCTTATTGTTCAGTAACTAAAGGGATTTCAATGCACTCAAGCTGAGCTATTCTTAGGTTATAGAAGCATGTAATAAAAATTTGTGCCCGCTGGTGGGCCTTGGCCATTTAAAGGGTTTATGTTACTATAGATAGCTTTAGTGCTGGGGAGTTACACACATAGAAAAAGGATCAAACTGTAAGTCACTCTGAATGTCTGCCAAATGCCATGAATTTAAATGTAATGTAATGTACATTACTCACATTATCTCACAACACTGACTTTTTATTTAAAATTAGATACTTACTAAAATACTTTTAAAATACTTAAAATAATTTAAAAATGTCTAGAATTAAGCTATAAACTCTGAACAGTATGTGGGCCGTGTGCTTTTTATCTGATGTCATGACCAGGTCATAATGTTTCTACTATGATCTTTCGTGATTTAGGATTTTAAACAGTTTGTCTTTTGTGAGCCTTTTTCACAGGTGCAATGGAATAATAAACTGTATTTACGTTGGCATAGCTGAATAAGGGGAGTTCAGTACGTGGGACATACCATGAATCTCAAACACACTTGTCTCCTCTTTCAAATGAAAATCCACATTTGCAAAAGAGGGTAGTAAAATGTGCTGATTCCAAAATTCCTAAACTCTTATGTAATATTAACACATAACATCCTACTTTGTAGCCCAGTGAAACTACGACAATGAAGCTCTGCATGTTTCAGTCAAAGTTTCTCAAACCCTGGACAATATCAAGCAGGCTTTGCTCAGTGTTCCACAATGAAGAGACTGAAAAGAATGGCAGCGTCAACTTTATTAGCATCACAGATAACTGAAACTTATCAGTAGCCACCCATGCTGTGTGATTTTGTCAACTTTTTGAGGTTGAAGTCAGATCATCTTAGATTTAAGGTTTCTTTTTTCTGCTGTTAAGATCACAAGCAAGTACGTAGTATAGGTAATGATAGCTACTAGCATTATTTACACAGATATTACAAACCCAATTCCAATGAAGTTACGACGTTGTATAAAACATAAATAAAAACAGAATACAATGATTTGCAAATGCTTTTCAACCTATATTCAACTGAATACACTACAAAGACAAGATATTTAATGTTCAAAGGGATAAACTTTATTGTTTTTTGCAAATATTCACTCATTTTGAATTTGATGCCTGCAACACGTTCCAAAGAAGTTGGGACAGGTGCATGTTTACCACTGTGTTACATCACCTTTCCTTTTAACAACACTCAATAAGCGTTTGGGAACTGAGGACATTAATTGTTGAAGCTTTGTAGGTGGAATTCTTTCCCATTCTTGCTTGATGTACGACTTCAGTTGTTCAACAGTCCGGGGTCTCTGTTGTCGTATTTTGCAATTCATATTGCAGCACACATTTTCAATGGGAGACAGGTCTGGACTGCAGGCAGGCGAGTCTAGTATCCGCACTCTTTTACTACGAAGCCACGCTGTTGTAACACGTGCAGAATGTGGGTTGGCATTGTCTTGCTGAAATAAGCAGGGATGTCCCTGAAAAAGACGTTGCTTGGATGGCAGCATATGTTGCCCCAAAACCTGTATGTACCTTTCAGCATTAATGGGGCCTTCACAGATGTACAAGTTACCCATGCCATGGGCACTAACACACCCCCATACCATCAGAGATGCTGGCTTTTGAACTTTGCGCTGATAACAATCCGGACAGTCCTTTTCCTCTTTGGCCCGGAGGACACGACGTCTGTGATTTCCAAAAACAATTTGAAATGTGGACTCGTCAGACCACAGGACACTTTTCCACTTTACGTCAGTCCATCTCAGATGAGCTCGGGCCAGAGAAGCTGGCGGCGTTTCTGGGTGTTGTTGGTGATGGCAGAGTTTTAACTTGCACTTGTAGATGGAGCGACAAACTATGTTTACTGACAGTGGTTTTCTGAAGTGTTCCTGAGCCCATGTGGGAATATCCATTACAGAATGATGTCGGTTTTAAATGCAGTGACGCCTGAGGGATTGAAGATCACGGGCATTCAATGTTGGTTTTCTGCCTTGCTGCTTACTTGCAGAGATTTCTCCAGATTCTCTGAGTCTTTTGATGATATTATGGACTGTAGATGATGAAATCCCTAAGTTCCTTGCAGTTGCACATTGAGAAACGTTGTTCTTAAACTGTTGGACTATTTGCTCACGCAGTTGTTCACAAAGTGGTGAACCTCGCCCCATCCTTGCTTGTAAATTACTGAGCCTTTCAGGGATGCTCCCTTTATACCCAATCATGACACTCACCTGTTTCCAATTAACCTGTTCACCTGTGAAATGCTCCAAACAGGTGTTTTTGAGCATTCCTCAACTTTCCCAGTCTTTTGTTGCCCCTGTCCATTTCTTTGAAACGTGTTGCAGCCAGCAAATTCAAAATGAGTGAATATTTGCAAAAAAAAAAAGTTTATCCATTTGAACATTAAACATCTTGTCTTTGTAGTGTATTCAGTTGAATAAAGGTTGAAAAGGATTTGCAAATCATTGCATTCTGTTTTTATTTATGTTTTACACAACGTCCCAACTTCATTGGAATTGGGGTTGTGATTTTATTTTCCTGTCTGTGTCTATTTTGTCATGTTACTCCTGTACGAGCCATTGCAGTTCCTCACTCTAAATGAAAAAATCTGAGCAGAGCTCATCAAATGATTCACCAAAAAAAGGGAAAACAACTTGCTTCACTCTAGGGCCAAAGCATAGGGCTGTAAATCGATGTATAAAACTGCATCTGGGCATTTTTCCCCCTGACCAAAGTCGCATACCTTCTATGTAGACTTCAGAGAACAATTTAACATGCATTCTATGCCTTTCAATGGCATTCTATGGTCTTTAATTTCTTACATGTCACATAGTTAGAAAGACAGGGCCAGAGAGTACAGAGAGTCCCCAAAATACACACAGGCTGCCACATACAGCATATAAAAACTGTAACACTTTACTGTAGGTCATATTCACGAGGCTATATGACAATTACATTAGCAAATATATTGCTGACATTAGGTCACAACACTTTCTGTGGTGAAACGACAGCATGTTATGACAACTGACTCTGTAGCTCAGTGTATTTTTGGTATGTCAAACACACTGATTATATTATACAACTTGACAAATGAAGGCAGTTGCAAAAATCCAATAAAGGCCAGAACTTAAAGAAAAACAGACAGTGTTTTTATTGTATATTACAGTGTTTTATATGTATATTTTTTATATGTCTCATATAAATGCTTCATAATATATTCATGAATGTTAAAATCAACATTCATACAGCTTACATGTTTACATGACATTCATATGGACTACTATGTCATTTTACTAGAGACATTTTTCAAAATAAAAGCCCTCATTTTTTTTTTTTGGAAAAGTATATTATTTCCAGTGAAACACATCATTTCTGGGCAGCCAAGATAAAAATGACCTTTACCCCTTTGGTCAAGCGTTTGACACTCATGCAAATTTTGTCTATACTTTCAATTTCTCTTTAATTACTTGTTTCTTAAGCACTTGTATCTTTTACTCTGTCTTCTTTAAAATGTTATTCTGCCAAAAGGTTAATTCAACAGTCCATGTTTTGTTGAGGAAAACATTATTTATTCTAACTCTCTTGGGGTTAAATTGTTGTTATTGATGTTCTTCCTTGCTTTTGGTATTGGAGAAGGCACAATTATAATTGTGCATTGTTTATCCCATTTCATTGACATTCTTTGAGGCTAAATGTTGCGGTATTTTCCCAAGGATTAGTCAATACTGTTTTGCCTATACCACAAAAATGATGGAAGTTAATCAAACTGGAATGCTTGTTATGTGGATCTTCAAATTATAATCCAAACCAGTCATCTTACATTCATGTGGTTATTCAGCATCCATACAGGGAATGGATGAGTATTATAGCCCTGTAAAATTCTTTCATGCAGTGAGTCCCACCACCATAATATTCTGTTGAATGATTGTTCATAGCATATTTATGAGTAATTTACTGTCCACATAGTAAAATGACATGTAAAGCAACAAATGCTTAAAATAAAATAAAAACCTTAATATAAGTGAAATGTCAAAGCACTTAATGACTAATGGGTTAAAGTGAGGTCATTTTTATTTTGCCTGTCCAGAAATGAAGCATTTGAAATACTGATAATATTGAACTTTTTCAAAATTAAAAATGACCTTTATTTTAAAAGTGTATTTTGGTAAAGTAATATAGTAGTCCATATTAATATCCTGTAAAACATATACTTTATACATGTTGAATTAAACATTAATGAACATGTTATGTAGTATTTATGTAAGATGTTATGAATGTGATTTATGGACATCCTTCAAGTAAAGTGTTACCAACAGCATTAAATACATTTTCTCTGGCCCTTTAGTAAAGTGAAAAATCCAGGAGCTATTTAACTTGATACTAAAATTAAGAAAAAACACCTTTAGGACAATTGAGTACAACTTCTTGATCTAAGCCTTTATAAATGCTTAAGCAGGGTTATGTCTAATGTTACAAAAGGCTTTTGTGATTGTTATGTAGCCTTATGAGCATGACCTAGAGTAACGTGTTACCAAACAATCAGAGTACGTGAGAGAAGAAGAGAGGAGGAGAAAGGTAGGATTAAAGCATTCTCTCAATACAAATGCTGTCACTGACATCAGTAAAGTGATTTACTAAGTTTTGTGTCTCAGTATCCCAATTAATCACCTTTTTTGTGGTGCATCCCTAAACGCAGCCACACAGATTCATTTACCTGAGCACCTTGGGCTCATGGGCTTCGCACCAGGCGGAGCAGATCTCAGTGATATTTCAAAAGGTCACTATCATTATTGTTGCTTAGCAACCCGCTTCACAAACTGTAGATATAAACATCAATGACTTTACAGGGACGCTCAGTGAGAGGAGTGCAGCGAGCGCAGTTACTCAGACAATCGACGCCTGTGGAACGTTTCTCAAATGGGTCATACAATTCCAGCTAGTTTCATTCTTGAATATGATTCATAGTTCATATTTAGTTCTATATATTAGTATGTGTTAAGTCTGTGCATGTTGTATAGGTGCAGTGCAGAATAGTCAGGGTTAAAGATAAACCATTATGACAGCCTGGTGACTGGTTCAGTATCTTCAATGAACAATATTATAATGGCCAATATTGATATTACATCTACACTGTTGTGCACATATCTTAGGTACCTAAGCACATTGTTTAAAACCATTTAACCTGGTAGTAAGTGTGTCTTTGCCTGTAAAAACACCATATATCATTGGAATAGACGCGAACAATAGTATAAATAATTTCTGGTTTTGAAAAATGCAAAAGCTAGCTGCTGATGTTAGCTAGTTTGAAGAGCCAGATTTCTGCTTACACATGCCTTACAGACACTCCTTACCCATCCAACACATAGATGAAATTCCATCATCAACACACTTGATTTAACATAATGAAGCACTGATTAGCCAAAGCAGGTATTGGGTGATAACTGCAAATACTTGGCTGCCATGAGGAGAGGTTTGGAAATGGTTCCTTCCCTTCTCTACCCCGCTATTACCCTTTGGCTTCCTTTAAGGCCTGACTATGTTTGTTCTATGTACCACATTATTTGTAAGTCGCTTTGGATAAAAGCGTCTGCTAAATGTAATGTAATGTAATGTAAATGAACATTGTGAAATATATAAAATCACTACATATTGTATTAATATTGCTGCCCAGATACATTGCTTTTTAATTTTTTACATTTTCAGGTGCCTAAAACATTTGCATGTGTTCATTTTGTACCACTGAAACAAGTAGAAAATAAAAGTCAGAAGTGCAGACTCAAACCTGTCAAAGAGAATATTAATCAACTGTATTTTACTTAACTGCATAACTCTATGTTATCAAATGTGAAACAAATGTATAGCAAAAAATGTATATCTCTAGACTTCTCAGGTGCTAAAATGATAAGGAGATGATGCACTGTTGACACTGTTGACTCATTTCATTCACTGCTGATATATACTTTGTAACTGTGTTCTGAAGTGTCCACTTGTTAAATCCTGTTTATAGGCCTTTGTTCTTGGTTGTGTGGCATTACGGAATAGTGTGTTGCTCAGGTCTCTCCTGTGGAGGGGGGTTTGGGACTGATTTTCTCTGACTTTCTCCCCCTGTGCCTGATGTGATGGATTTCCCCGACTGCTCTGTAGGGGAAGGCAGGGCTGATAAGGTGATTTATCTCAGCCCCACAGCTTCTAATAGATGGGCTATACAACACTGCCTGAAAGTTCATCATCATGGCCCAGCACTCACAACATGAGGAGAGAGAGAGAGAGAGAGAGAGAGAGAGAGAGAGAGAGAGAGAGAGAGATAGAGAGAGAGAGAGAGAGGGAGGCTGAGTGAATGAGAGATAGAAAGAGAAACAGATTGAGAGAGAAAGAAAGAAAGAAAAATAATGAAAGGAAAAAAGTTGGAGAGAGTGAATAAGAGAGAAACAGAAAGAGTGAAAAAGACCAAAAAAAGAGAGCTATAGAAATAGAAAGAGATGAAAAGAAAAAAGAAGAAAGATGAAAGACTGAATGAGAGACAGAAAGAGAGAGGAACGGGAGAGAAAGAGAGATAAACTAAAGAGAAAGTATGAGAAACAGCGAGAAAGAAAAAGTGAGAGTGAAAGAAAGAAATAAAGAAATAAAGAAAGAAAGAAAGAAAGAAAGAAAAAAGAGAAAGAAAGAAAGAAAGAAAGAAAGAAAGAAAAGAGTAAAAAAGGCTAAAGAACAGGAGATATAGAAATAGAAAGGGATTAGAAAGAAAGATAAAATAAAGAAAGATGAAAGAGTGAATGATAGACAGAAAGAGGAAAGGGAGAAACAGAGATAAACTAAGGAGAAAGTATGAGAGACAGAGGGAAAGAGAAAGTGAGAGTGAAAGACAGAAACAGAAAGAAATTGAATGAAAGAGAAAAAAGACAGAAAGAGGACAAACAAATGAAGGAGAAAAAGAGAAGAGAGAGAATGAGAAAAGAAGTGAGAATAGAGAAGAAAGATGAAGAGAGTAAATGAGGCAGAGAAAAGAAAGAAAAATCATGATGTGAGAGAGAGCGAGAGAGAGAGAGAGAGACAGAGAGAGAGAGAGAGAGAGAGAGAGCGAGAGAGAGAGAGAGACAGAGAGAGAGAGAGAGAGAGAGAGAGAGAGAGAGAGATTGGTTGTACTTCTAAGCCATTCTATCCAACTTGGTAAAGCAGCAACAATGGGCAGATACTCAGCTAAGCACATTAATCAACACTGGCTTATTAGATGCCCTTATATAAATGTCTCTCATTTATTCAAGTCCTTGGGGCTCACTTGAGCTGATTTGGTCTGGAATAAGAAGCTCAGGATAGCTCTTTTCCTTGGACCAGTGTGGCTCTATTTTCCTCCACTGAGACAGGTTAAAGGAATACTTCCCCACACATGGTAATGTGGCTCATCATGAATGGAAGCTAATGAGGACTATTTAGCATGATCTCATTTGCATAAGGCTAACTGGCTCAGTCATTCATTATTAGACACATTAGTGTTTGCGAGTGAGATATTGCTATTGCTTCAAAGAGCAGCGTTAGGCCGCGAGACTCGAGCTTCAGCTGTTGATCCCTACTTTCTGTCTTAGTCTGGCAGTTTGGGTTTCCTTGAGCATAATTATCCAGCCTTCTCGGCTCCTCGCTGGAGGATTTCAATTAACCCCACTGGTAGCAGCCGTGCAGCCGCTGAATCCACCGCCTCCGCGCTTTCCACTACACAATGGGCCGGGGGAACCCGAATCAATACGAGATCAGAATGTTTCAGCTAATGCTCGTGAAGAGGAGCAAGCCTCTAATCAGCCAAGATATTGTTTACTTGAGAGAGGTTCCCACAGCGGCAAAAAACATACCCAGGGCTTGAAGGCGAAGTTGCAGTGAAGGGAGGAAGCTCTGTGCTTGGATTAGTGCCTCTAATAGAACAGATACACTTTTATGAGCTGATGTCCTGATGGACTCAGATCTCTCCTCAACCTCATGACTTTGAGTGGACGTCTGTGGGGGATAAATTACCCAACTAATGCAATAGTTTTCTGATAGGAAAAACAATACCTGTGTTATAAACATGTTCATGAAGGTATTTATAGAGAAAAGAATTAAGCCGAGGATGTTTAAGTATTGAACTTACAGACACTCTTTCTTTCCTGAACCCAAAGATGCAACAACTCATTGTGTCTAATTTTTCATCCCTGTCATTAACAGCTTGATGTTCTAACAATAGAAGAGCCCTTTTGGGTATCTTTTCCAAAAAGGTTCTATATGCAACCATCTACAGAACATTCTTAAGAACGCTTTCATGCAAAGGGTCATTTGAGTGTTCATGGTTCTATATAAAGCTTTTTTTTTTTACTAAAGAACCCCTGAAAAACCATCATTTATGAGTGTGGTAATCTATGTACCATGGGTTTTGTTGGAATAGTAAAATATATATTTAATGAACATGTAATATCATTAAAAGACTGTGTTACTGTTTATTGTTACTTTATTATGTGTTACTGTTTACTGTTACTTTATTCAGTGTTGTGGCCTTCAATTAGCTAAACAATGCAGACTGACTTGTTTAGGATTTGAAGTTTAGGGATTTTGACATGAGACTTGCCTGTACTGACTCAGGACTTGAATCGACTATCTTGACTTGTGTGACTTGAGTGTCAAGACTTTAGACTTACTTGTTACTTGCAATTTAGTGAGTTGTCCATACTTCTGGTACAGCTCTAATCTGACTAAAATGTTGTCCATCTACTTGGACAACACTACTTGTTTTCAAGTGTGCTGTCATTCTAACTGAAGAATCATTTCTGTTTTGTTGATGTTTTTTGGTGTTCTGATCAAAAATATTCAAAACAATAAATAAAAACATTATAATGTCCCCTTTATTCATCCATTTCCTCTTTGAGCTAAGGGTTATTTGTGGACTGTGTTTTACGTTTATTCATGTAACATCACTTCTTTGAATCCAGGCCTTGGCACCTCCTATTGGCATCTCCATCTGCATATTGCTGTTGTCAGAAGAAAACCTTGTATCTCCATTTTTGTTATTTTTCAGTTTTTGACATAATTTGAAAATTCCTATTGGTCTTTACATTGCATATGAATTTCCTGATCAGTGGACCAAATGAAATGGCCCAAAATGACTTGGGAAAATGTCTGGTTCCACTGACTTACATTAAAAGTAAAGTAGGTTTTTTTCCTTCTCCTGTAAAGTTACCATTTTGGAGATACGAGGTTTTCTTCCGACAACAACGATATACTGCATACGCTGCCTTTGCTCCAACCTTGAAGACTAAGAACGTGTTCAAATAATTATCCATATTTTAATAGCGGTACATCAGTGCAAACAACATTTTATGTTACTCTTAATGTCAATCAGTCGAGATTGTTTTTTTGGCTGAAATGTGCTTCTTTAGTTTTGTACTGTAGCTATGAGGCTAATGTAACTAACAAGTGATATAGCTTATAATCTATCGATTAGCATAATGCAAAATGCACTAATTCATCACTCACTTGCTGCAAACTGTGTAAAGTAATTGCAAAAACACTTGTGATTTATGACTGTTTCTAATGTTGTTATGATGTACTGTTATATATGATGTACTGCCTATAGGCCTCTATACTGTTTTTAGCTCTAGCTGTGCTTCTGTTCATAGATAATGGTAAAATGATGCCCTAGTGCAAAAGTAAACAAGCACACTGGCTCCCCAAGCCCAGTATTGAAGAGAGGAAATTTGTGTACATTAGATTTTTTTTACTGAAATCAGTAACCTGAAGCTAAAAAAAAATGGCTAGCTGATGATGAGGTCTGTTTGCTAGATGAGTGTGTCATGCTGAGAGGCCGTCCCCTCTGCGGCCTGAGTGACATTCACCCGTAGAGGTGACCTCTGCTGTCTCTCTAGAGCTGTAAAAAGCTGTCTGAGTGCATAGTGGCTGAGAGGCGGCCAAAGGCAAAGGCCACGAGCCCCTGAGGCAGCGATCAGGTGGAAAGCTCCTCCCTGGAATAGACCTGCATCCAATGGGAATAAGACTTTTCCATTATATGTCAATCATTTCACAGACTGCTTTCCTAATGTAGCAGAATCTACGTCTTTTGTCATGATTCGTACTCTACTGCTCTGTTTCTGGTTGATTTTCTCCATTCTCTTCTTTTTCATCTTGTTTCTATTTGAGTTTTTTATGCTATATCACTCCAGCCACTCAAATCCCCTCCCCACTCTCTCTCTCCCTCTCTCTCTCCCTCTCTCTCTCTCTCCTTCTCTCCCTTGCTCTGCCTCTTTCAGAGCTAAAGTGACCACACATGTGTCACCAGCCTGCCAAACAGAGGAAACCAGCAGTGATTTAGCAAACAAGCGCTCAATCAATGGTGCGCTGAGGCATGTAACACATGCCAGTCAAAACCTATTACGTTCAAAAGGGCCCCTTTGAGTTCCACTTGAGTGGGCTGACCCTGTGGCTGGCAGCCAGAGATGCCAGGGCTCAAAGGACAGTGGCCAGCACCAAAGACAAATAAATAGAGAAACTTGCTAAGGTAGAACTAGTATTCACAAAAAACTACTGTTAAAGTGTTTTTCAATTGTCATAGACATATTAAAATAGGCTTACATTTTGACTTTTTGGAACACTATTACTGTACTCTATATACTCTACTGTACTATACTATACTAAGCCATGCACAATACTATACTGCACTGCATCTTCTTCTTCTTCTTTCGGCTGCTCCCTTTAGGGGTCGCACAGTGGATCATCTGCCTCCATCTTGCCCTATACTATACTGCACTATACTATACTATATTATTTCAAACCATCCTATATTGTACAAATATATAGTACAGGAATCTATATTATACTATACTACACAAATCTATACTATACTATACTTTCTGCATTAAGAAATTATATATATAATATTAGGTACACTAATACTTGCTAGTAAAACTTGGACCCCCTTTTGCCTTCAGAATTGCCTTAATTCTACATGGCATACTTTCAACAAGGTGTTGGAAACATTCCTCAGAGATTTTGGTTGGTTATTTGAGTTACTGTTGCCTTTCTATCATCTCGGACCGGTCTGCTTATTATCCTCTGACCTCTCACATCAACCAGGCATTTTCATCCACACAACTGGATATTTTCTCTTTTTCAGACCATTCTCTGTAAATCCTAGAGATGGTTGTGTGTGAAAATCCCAGTAGATCAGCAGTTTCTGAAATACTCAGACCAGCCCGTCTGGCACCAACAACCATTCCACGTTCAAAGTCACTTAAATCACCTTTCTTCCCCATTCTGATGCTCGGTCTACACTTCAAGTTGTCTTGACCTCCTCTACATGCCTAAAGGCATTGAGTTGCGGCCATGTGATTGGCTGATTAGCTATTTGTGTTAACAAGCAACTGATAATAAAGTGTAGTGCAGTGTACTGCAGTGACACTGATGTGATGGTGGTATATTAGATTAGCTATCTTCTAGATAATAGAGTGGACAGCAAGTGGACACAGTGTTTAAAAACTCCAGCAGCACTGCCATTTCTGATTTACTCACCCTACCATAACACACATTAACAGGCCACCAGTATGACAGTGTCACTGTAGTGCTGAGAATGATCCATCACCCAAATAATACTTGCTTTGTGGCGGTCCTGGTAGGGTCCTGTCCACTGAAAAACACAGTGAAAGGAACAACAAATGGACTACAGTCTGTAAATGTAGAACAACAAAATGCACATATATGTTAGATTAACCTCATAAAATGGACAAAGAGTGTGGATACAAGTTAGGTGCATTAAGTGGCCAGCCAGTATGTATACTGTATATACTGTACGTTAGACCTCACTGAAATAGTTACAGATTACAGTTTCCTGATTACTGATACTTTTTACGACAGATTTGAGATAAAGTTTTGTCATAAACAATATTTTTAAATCCATTCATTTTCTATTTCTAAAGATTTACCACTATTTTACCATTAACCCTTAGAACACAAAGCCCACAAATTGCAGGCAAAAGTTAGTTGACTTCTAGCCTTCATAATGATTTAAGCTACAGACATGATACACATATCAGACCATTCAGCAGACCCAAACTAGTTAACGTGACGTTTACTCCAGAGTTGAGAGGTCAGCATCAGTGAGTAATTCAGCTTGGAAAATCACGCAAAATCCTGATATTATTGCTGATATTTTTGGCCTTCGTATTCCAACAAAGGGTTAAAACAGCACCGTGATTCACTCATCAGACTGTGCCATCACTGTCCAGAGTGATTACATCCATTTGTGACCAACCATCAGTGAGCAATCCAGCTCTAAAATCACCCAAAACCCACTTGCTACTGTTTTATTACATCTCTGCTTTTAGCCTTCATATTATAACCAAAAGGTTAAAAATAGCAACATGATTTACACACTAGAACACTCAGAGGAACCTGCCATCACTAGCCAGATTGAGAGAAAACAGCTCTAACATTCCACAACCCAGAAATACAGCTCCAAACACAGCCAAAACCACTACTTTAGCCTTGGTTTTATCACCACTACTGTAAAGAGCAGGCAAGTTCCTCTACAGTGCAGCATTTCACTTCAACACAGAATGACTGTTTACTCTGAAAACTGAAAAATCCTCTAGCTGATGTATGGCATTGGGCTTGGTGACCTTAGACTCATATATGGCTTCTCTCAAACATCTCGTTCTATTGGCAATGCTCTTCTACAGAGATTATATAAGCTGTTACGTGTGCAACTGAACATCTGTGTCAGCAAAGTGTGCACCTTAAAGTAGCTGCAGTCTCTAATTAAAAGGACTGTCTGGATACTTTTGGAAAATAGCTAAAAAGTGTCTGTTTTAAATGTCACATCTGCAAGTTTTTAATGAGTTTAGTCGAGATTAATGACTGCAAAGCTTACCTAAAGTGGCTAATTTTCATTGACCTAAATTAAAAGTTTTAAATGGAGCAGTTTTTAGCTGACCTCACTTTTTTTTACTTGTTTTTTAGTTATTTACAGTGCACCTATTTTATAGTATTACACAGATTCAGATTCAGTACAAGAGCAGCTGCATTTTCCAACACCTATCAGAGACACCAGCCCTGTAAAACACACACACACACACACACACACACACACACACACACACACACACACACACACACACACACACACACTCTCTCTCTCTCTCTCTCTCTGCGTGTGTCCCAGGCAGCCGCAGAAGGCGTTAGCGGCTCATAAGAATGAGAGGAGCAGTGAAATGAGGGCTTTGAGTCAAAGAGGAGCTGGGGGCGTGCTGTAGGCTAGCTCACAGACACACACACGCACACAGTCTGGCAGCCCAGTGCGCCTTCTGCTGACAGCTCACACACAACATCTAATGGCGAAAGATGGGTCCCACAACCACCATCTTCCCCCCTGCCTTTATACTCTCCCCCCACACCCCCATCGTCCCCTTCACCACATTTAGCAAACGCCTTTCAGCACACTGGGAAATATGATGTCAAGCCACCATTCATAGTTTAGTGCTATTAGTGATAGCATTCAGTTATGCTTTTAAAGTTTGACAGCTAGGACACAGTTAGCATGTTATGTACATCTTTCTCATGGAAAACCTTCGCTGACTGAATTTTGAAAATCGTAAAGTACATTCCCTTAAAAGTCCTCTTAATACTGTCCTGAGCACAAACATTTAAAGCAATGTACGCTAGTACTTTCCCCATATCTGTGACAGTTTTAAATCCAGCACTTTTTCACAAGGTGAGCTAAGTGCGCCAATGGACAATGCCCTTGGTTTTGGTCATCATGGTGTCCTCAAAGTTGTAGTTTATCACTCCCAGCTTATTACTTCCAACATTAAAGTAATGAATCATGATTAATTGCATTATTTCTTTTTGACAATCACGATTAATTGCATTTGTCATATTTGCTCAAAATTTGACCCTATAAAGAATGACTTTTCTATTCAAAAAGCATTGCATGTTGTTATGGCCATAGGATAGTGCGAATGAATGCATTCGATAACATTACTGTCATCATGTGACTGAGGACTACAGTTGCAGAGTCATAGCAACAACTTGTGAGCAGCTGGGGTTCAGGCTGGAACTATGGATGATTCAGAAGGTCAAACTAGAATAAAACAAAAATGAACGACATTATTAATTTATCATGTTAACACATTAACCTTGATGCCACTAATTACTCATTATAACTCATCACTCATTTCTTTTGTATACATCAAAATGTATGTTACTGCTGTCATATTAAAACCTTGTAACTCTTTTTCTTTAACTTTAGACATTTATTATTTTTATACCTATAGAAATGATCCAGAGATGTCAAATTGCTTGAGTGCCAAAGCAACATGTTTCTGCATGGCCTGAGCTGAATAGCAAAAATAATACACACTAAATTATTTTGATTATTTAGTTTTTATTCCTGATGACTGGACAAGACTCAGTAAAGCTAAATTATTATTATAAGGCACACAATGCAATATCACATTCCTTCAAACATGGAAAAGTATAGCAATACTCCTTTATTGGCACACACATAAAATGTATGTGATACAAGGACATAATTGAACAGTTTAGTACAGTAATACGGTATTTGCTTTTGTACAAACATAATAAGCATGGTATAGATTATTTATTTCCATACAAAGGATAACAAATACTTTACACTGAAGCTCAGAATTCTAAGCATGTTCACTAGAAGGAATCACACGTTTGGCTTGGTGCTCACAAAACCCCCCATACAAAAGTGGATCACAGACGCTCAGCATTAGATATCAAATGTTCTAGTGTGTCTTAACTGCAGGCAATGGGGGCCTGCATGAGGCTCCTGCTTTAAGGGAAGGAGAAACAAAAGAACTTGTCCCCCTGTCATCCTCTGGCAGTGGGAGTAAAGGATTGCTTTGATGAACGAATGGAAGGGCTTCTCCCTGCAGTGGGGGGGAGGAGAGAGACTGAGTAAGAGAGAGAGAGAAAGAGAGAGAGAGGTAGCTAGAGGAGTGTGTGTGTGTGTGTGTGTGTGTGTGTCTCACTGAAGCCAATCTACTGTACTCTATCCGAACTAGACCCCTAACAAGTGATTATACTAAAGCACCCCCCTCGTTCACTCCCTCAGGGCATGGAGGACGTGAGAGCGGAGGCTTGGTGGGGAGTGTGTGCATGTGTATGTGTGTAACAGTAAGGACAGAATGTTATGTGTATGTGCTATGTGTTTGTGAGTGTGTGTGTGTGTGTGTGTGTGTGAGGAAAAAATGGCATGTGTGCATGAGACACTCTCTCCTCGCTCACCCACCCTCTGTGTGTGTGT
Organism: Pygocentrus nattereri; assembly: GCF_015220715.1. NCBI lineage: Eukaryota > Metazoa > Chordata > Actinopteri > Characiformes > Serrasalmidae > Pygocentrus > Pygocentrus nattereri. Next base: position 14,462,788 of record NC_051215.1, read on the forward strand.
ATGAGTGTGTATGAGTGTATGTGTGTGCGTTTGTTGTGCATGCACCCCGCCTGCTCCAGCATATTGTGCCCTCAAACACAAAAAGATGATTAGTAGGATTTTCTCCTGGCCAAACAGCATGCCTTTAAGAGGTAGACAGCTGGTAAAAAGGCCCAAGATGAAAATGAGCATGGCGACGCCTCATAGCAAACGTGCTAAAAGTGAGAATCACACACATACACACTTGCTTTGACACAATGTCAAGAAATAAATGTGTGTGTGTGTATATATATATATATATATATATATATATATATATATGTTGTGTGTGTGTGTGTGTGCAAGTGTAAGTGCATATATGTAATAATATATACTATTTGTAATATGACGTAAAAATCTCTATATAATAATAAGTCCAATGTCTAAGTGTATCTATCTATCTATCTATCTATCTATATATATATATATATATATATCTGTCGTTGGAAGAATCCGTATCTCCGAAATGGTAACTTTACAGGAGAAGGAAGAAACCTACTTTACTTTTAGTTTAAGTCAAAGGAACCAGACGTTTTTCCAAGACATTTTAAGTCATTTCTTTTAGTCCGTTCATCAAGAAATTTACGTACAACGTAAAGGACAATAGGTATTTTCAAATTATGTCAAAAACAAAAAATCGTCAAAAATGGGGATGCAAAGTTGTTGTTGGCACAGAACTTTGTATCTTTAAAATCTTATTTTACAGGAGACGTATATAAATGTAACATTCTCAACTTTTAATGTATATTTCATATAGGTGCGCATTCTTGTTCTAGAGTTACAGGCTGTAGTCCATTTGTTTCTCTAGCCTCTTTTTACCCTGTTTCTCAGTGCCCCACCCCCACAGGACCACCACAGAGCAGGTATAATTATGGATCGTTCTCATCAATGCAGTGACACTGACGTGTTGATGGTGTGTTAGTGTGTGTTGTGTTGGTTCAAGTGGATCAGACACAGTACTGTAACTAGAGTTTTTTAACACTGCGTCCACTCACTGTCCACTCTAATAAATATATTTACCTTGTTTGTCCACCTTGTAGATGTAAAGTCAAAGACAGCAGCTCATCCATTGCTGCAGTTTGTGTCAGTCATCCTCTAGACCTTCATTCCATTTAGCTAAATAATACCTGCTCTGTGGTGGTCCTGTTGGAGTCCTGACAATTGAAGAACAGGGTAAAAAGGGGCTAACAAAGTATGCAGAGGAAAAGACGGACTACAGTTTTTAATTGTAGAAGTACAAAGTGCACCTGTATGGTAAATAGACTTGATAATAAAAAGTGTTATAAGGAGGTGTACAGTCGTATACATATGCACATACTGTATATATTGTACCAGTTTTCAATGATAACTTCTTCACACTAATGAAACATAGATCAACGTTTTTATCTGACTTTCCTGTAAAGTCATGACACATGCATCTACTTTTAGGCTATGTGTTCTGTCTCTTCCTCTATACTTCATCACATACACTTAAAACAAACTGACTTAAACTGTTGGTTTTACACATGGACCACCAAAAGATGTGTCTCAACCTTATTTTTAAGGTTTTGGTTAGGCTCCTTTCCTCAAATGTAGTCGACCAGTGAACACATGTTTGGTCTCTGAAGTTTGTTTCTTTGGTCCACACAACTCTAAAAGAACATGATTTTTTTCACATCAGGGCAAAAAATTTGATTTGTGCCACTTCAGCCTGGTAATGTCAATGTACGGATAGATTGCAGCTACGTAAGGCCTGAAGACCAGCTCCTGAAGTCCTTACCAATGTAAGAGCTCACTTGGCTCTATCTACTTCAGTACCATATCCTGATTGGAGAATTTCCCCATTTCAAGACTTCAACCCCTTTGTCTGCAACCAGAACTTAATAAATTAAAAGTATTTTAATGCTTTAATACATCAGTTCTTGCGGAGTTCAAATTTAACAATCATGATGATTTTCTAAAATAAACTAAGCTAAAAATGACAAAAATTGCTGAAGGTTCAGAATAAGTCCCATTTCCAATCAACACATTTAAGCGCTAGTAATTTACATTCAAATTTTGAAGTGATTTGTGTATCGATTCTTTTAAGACATATCTTCTAGAAATGAAGTCAGGGCTTGCATTTCTGCTCCCTGGTTCAATATCATTTTTTGCAAAAAAGAAGAAAATGTATAGAAACATAATCAAAATCTTCTGGCCCTCTGCAAGTGTGAGGTTCGATGTCTTCATATATAAAGGGAAGCACATATGCAGCTGACGAGCAATAATGATTTATATATTTCTCAGTGTAATGCTTTTAATAAACACTCCGTCAGTGGAAACTGAATCAATGTGGGGTGAAAGCATGTAAGGAAATCAATTAAAATGAAGTCACGGGCCTGGCTAGCGAATTGTCTGTGGCAGTTATTTGATATAATATGGTTAATACTTCTCACTGGGTAAATTAACACAATTTTGCCACAGTAGATGTAGTCGGGTGTGCGGGAGGAGTGTGAGGAGAGGAGTGCATGTGTGTGTGTGTGTGTGTGTGTTCCCTCAGGGTGGCGGCGGTGAGGCCAGTGTAATAAGCACTTTGAGTAAACAATAGGCAGAAGTGACCGCTGAGCCACGCAGAGCCACACGGGGCAAAAATAATTAAAGCCTCCCCGCCTCAGCACTGCTAATGCCAGCCGCCTTTTAGCTGCTCTCTCCCTGGCTCTCTCTCTGTTTCTCTCTTAATCTCTCTCTCTCTTTTCTTTTCTCTCTCTCTCTCTCTCTCTCTCTCTCTCCCTCTCTCTCTCTCTCTGTCTCTCTTTCCGGCTTTCTCTCTTAATCTCTTTTTGTCACTTTCTTCCGTTCTTTCTTTCTCTCCCTCTTAATCCCTCTCTCTTTATTTTCATCTCTCCATCTCACTCTTTTTATTCCTCTCTCTCTGTCTCTTTTCTCTCCTTTTCTCGCTCATGCTGTTTGGCAAAGGAGGCACAGCTTAGACAATGTGCTTCCATAAGAGAGAGAGAGAGAGAAATTGGATGTGCTTATAGGTGCTTATCAAAAAAAGTAAAATGTAGAAAAATTTTAATATTGATACATTATGTGTATGTGTGTGTGTGTGTGTGTATGTATACTTGTGTGTGGTGTCTATGTGTGTGAGTGTGTGTGTGTCTGTCTGTCTCTTTGTGTGTGTGTGTGTGTGTGTGCAAGTGTGGTGTGTATGCATGCATGTGTCTGTGTGTGAGTGTGGTGTGTATGTGTGTCTGTCTGTCTGTGTGTGTGTGTGTGTCTGTGTGTGCATGAATGTGGTGTCTGTGTGTGTGAGTGTGATGTCTGTGCATGAATGTGGTGTCTGTGTGTGTGAGTGTGATGTCTGTGTGTGAGTGTGGTGTCTGTGTGTGTGAGTGTCGTGTGTGTGTGTCTGTCTGTCTCTTTGTGTGTGTGTCTTTGTGTGTGTGTGTGTGTGTGAATGTGGTGTCTGTGTATGTCTGTGTGCAAGTGTGGTGTGTGTGCATGTCTGCCTGTCTGTGTGTGTGTATGTGTGTGTGCATGTCTGTCTGTCTGTGTGTGTGTTTGTGTGTGCATGTCTGTCTGTCTCTGTGTGTCTCTGTGTGTGTGTTTGTGTGTGTGTGTGAATGTGGTGTCTGTGTGTGAGTGTGGTGTGTGTGCGCATGTCTGTCTGTCTGTGTGTGTGTCTTTGTGTGTGTGTTTGTGTGTGTGTGTGTGAATGTGGTGTCTGTGCATGTCTGTGTGTGCATGTGAGTGTGGTGTGTGCTCGTATGCATGTGTCTGTTTGTGTGTGGTGTGTGTGCGTGTCTGTCTGTCTGTCTGTGAGTGAGTGTGGTGTTTGTGTGTGTGTGTGTGTGTGTGTGCCTCTGTGTGTGAAAGTGTGATGTCTGTGTGTGTGTGTATGGTGTTTGTGCATGTGTATTTATGTGTGTGTGTGTGTAAGTGTGGTGCCTGTGAGAGTGTGATTTCTGTGTGTGAGTGTGTGTGTCTGTGTGAGTGTGATGTCTTTGTGGGTGTGCGAGTGTGGTGTCTTTGTGTGTGTGCAAGTGGGGTGTCTGTGTGTGAGTGTGTGTGGTTTCTGTGTGTGAGTGTGTGTGAATGTGGTGTGTGTGTGTCTATATGAGTGTGATTTCTGTGTGTGAGTGTGTGTGTGTGTCTGTGTGAGTGTGATGTCTGTGTGTGTGTCTTTGTGTGTGTGCGAGTGTGGTGTCTGTGTGTGTTGTCTTTGGGTGTCTGTGTGTGTATGCGTGTGTGGTTACTGTGTGTGTGTGTGTGTGAGTGTGTGTCTGTGTGCATGTGTGTGTGTATGAATGTGGTGTCTGTCTGTATGAGTGTGGTGTGTGTGTGTGTGTATGAATGTGGTGTCTGTCTGTATGAGTGTGGTGTCTGGGTGTGTGTGTGTGTGTGTGTGTGTGCGTGTGTGTGTGTGCGGTCATGGCTCATTTGTATTGTGTCACAGAGTTATTGATCCAGAAGCTGCTGGAGGAGAAAAGGGGAGGCGGCCAAAACCTGCCTTGTGCCAAAAGGCAAGCTGGGGGGCGGGTCCAGGGGTGGGGCTTAAGGTCAAAACATATTGTTTCCTCTCAGTAGCACCATGGGGGTCATCTAACTCGACTGATTGATGGGGAGGAAACGGTGGATTTGGGAGTTGAGAAAGAGGAAAAATAGAAAAAAAAAATTCACAGCAGAGATCAGTGTTACAGCAACTGTCCAGTTAATCAACTAATGCTGGTTCTAGTCTTTGCACAAAGCTGAATTAATATAGTTATGGCCTGTTTTATTTACACATTTTATTTGATTTTAAACTTTTTAGAATGCTTGAATAAAAACAACAACTTAGAATGAGAGGAACACAAATGTGTGGAAAGAGTATATTTCTGAGATTTGCAATGAGCATTTTGAAGGTGTAAATATGTGTAAAAATGGAAGTCTTAAAAGTAGTTTAAATACACCACTCAAAATGCCAGAAATGATTGAAACCCAGTCAGAAGGCTTTTTACATTAACTGTTAAAAACCTAAATAGCACATTAACATATTAAGGTGAAGTGTCCCTTTAAGACTGAGACAAAAGCAATGGGCCGTAATTAAGACACTTTGTTGAGTGATCAGAGTGGGCAGATGGGGCTCTGTACAGGATCCAGGCAGACCGTGGGACATCGGGCAAATCGAGAGGACTGCCAAAGAGCCCTCAACTAGCAGCCACAGCGCAGCTAGTTATGGCCTTAAATATCAGCCCAGTAGCTGCTCATTAATTGGAGTAGCCATGAGTAAGACTATGAGTAATGTGAATACATGCTGGAAAGGTAAAAGGTAAAATCCCCACATCCACTGTGCTGTTCAATGTATAGACACGCACGCGCACACACACACACACACACACACACACACACACACACACACATATATATATATATATATATATATATATATATATATATATAGTAATTTTCCTGCATGCAGTAGAAATCAGCAGACACTGTAAATCTTTATGACTGTTTAAAATATCATTCTGTTTCCATTTACTTATTTACATTGGATTAATTAATTTCTTATTTAATTAATTTTATCTAGGCCCCCCCCATATTTTTACACTCATGTACAAAAGCTCTAGTCAAATTATGTTTTATTCACACAATTCACAATTACTATTTATTTGCTGAATTTAATATACTTGGGGAAAAATAGACCATAAAATGTGGTAAGTTATGGCACATCTGATATTTCACATTTTGTCAGTATGTGAGTCTAAGCAAATAAATAGAACTTGCTCACTATAATTTTAAATACATCTTTCCTCGAGATGATGTGTTGATATATTTCAATTCAGAAAATCCACAAAACAAATAATTTGTCTGAGGGTATTTAAACTTTTGTGGTGAGTTTCAAACCACAGAGCCACTCTTCACTGGATGTTTTTGGGTGGTGGACCACATTCAATCTAGCAGTGACTCTGATGTGTGTACAAACCTCAGCGCCACACATACACAGCAACACTATCATACCACTGTCATGGATGTGCTGTGAAAAATATTCAGTGGTCAACAGTGGTCCTGTGGCCAGATTAGTACTAAAGATAAATAGATAGAGGGTGGATATGGAACTTGTGCGGCAGTAGATGAGCTGTAGTCTGTGATTGTACATCTATAAAGTTAGGAGTTTCTAATAAAGTGGCCAATGACTGGAAGTAGAACACTGGCTAGCAAAACAATTAAGCCCTTATTTGCATAGGAATAATCTACATGAAAAATTTCAGTCTGGTTTTAGGCCACATCATAGTACAGAAACAGCATTAGTAAAAATTATAAATGATCTTCTATTATTCACGGACCAAGGAAATGTGTCGTTGTTAGTTCTCCTTGACCTTAGTGCAGCATTCGACACAATAGACCACGCTATCCTACTAGATAGACTAGAAAACCTTGTAGGGGTAACAGGAACAGCTCTTTCCTGGTTCAGGTCCTACCTCACCGATCGATATCAGTTTGTTAATGTAAAGGGTGAATCATCTGTTCGTGCAAAAGTAATTTATGGTGTTCCACAAGGTTCTGTTTTAGGACCTATATTATTTACAATATATATGCTACCACTAGGCACCATTATCAGTAAACACGGCATAAATTTCCACTGTTATGCAGATGACACCCAGTTATATATATCAAGTAAACCGGATGATAAAATTAAACTTGGCAAGATTGAGGACTGTATAAAAGACATAAAAGATTGGATGTCAAATAATTTTCTGCTACTTAACTCAGATAAAACAGAGGTCCTGCTTCTTGGTCCAAAATTAGCCAGACACAGACTGTCTAACTCAACACTAAAACTTAACAATCTCTCCGTTTCATCAAGCCTATCTGTTAAAAATCTTGGTGTCATGATAGACGCTGATCTCTCCTTCGACACACATATATCTAATATCACTAGAACAGCTTTCCTGCATCTCCGCAATATCGCTAAATTAAGAAATTCATTATCTCTACAGGATGCAGAAAAGCTAGTTCATGCATTTATCACTTCAAGGCTAGATTATTGTAATGCCCTGCTGTCTGGATGTCACAGCAAAAGCCTTAACAAGCTTCAGCTAGTCCAGAACGCTGCAGCCAGAGTCCTCACAAGAACTAGGAAGTTTGACCAAATTAGTCCAGTTTTATCAGCCCTGCACTGGTTACCAGTTAAATTTCGCATTGATTATAAAATTCTATTACTGACTTATAAAGCTCTAAACGGGCTCGCATCTCAGTACCTGAGTGAGCTCCTCTCCCACTATGAACCATCACGCCTACTTAGATCACAAGGTGCTGGCTTACTACTGGTACCTAGAATAAATAAAGCTACATCAGGGGGGAGAGCTTTCTCATACAAAGCCCCCCAGCTCTGGAATAATCTTCCTGCCAATGTTCGGGAATCAGACACAGCCCCAATCTTTAAGTCTAGGCTAAAAACTTATTTGTACAGTCAAGCATTTGGTGACTAGTCTTCCCTGTCAGGTCTAGACCTGCTGGAGTCTACACTGCTCTGTTTTACTGTAATCTGTGGTCAGCCACTCTTTACAGTACTAACTCTGTTTTTTTTCTTCTCCTTTCTCTGCCGAGCTGATCAGCTGCCCATCCTGTGCGCCTTATGCTGTTGCCTCTACTGCCTTGATTGGTGCCGCTGCTCACCAGCCTTCTGGACCGGTTTGACCACCACTGAGCTTCTTGCTGTACAGCGCTGTGCAGTCCTCACCCTCAGATCTCTCTCTTTCTTTTCCCACTTTACTATAATACTTCATACTAATAATGTTTGCTGTCCGGTGTCGACCATAGGAGGATGGGTTCCCCTTCTGAGTCTTGGTTCCTCTCAAGGTTTCTTCCTCTTTTAGGGAGTTTTTCCTTGCCACCGTTGCCGCTGGCTTGCTCATGGGGGCTCGGACCCGGATTCTCTTTCTTCTTTTCTCTTCTCTCTGTAATACTGATTGTTCTGTAAAGCTGCTTTGTGACAACACCTGTTGTAAAAAGCGCTATATAAATCAATTTTGCTTGCTTGCTAGATGACAGTGAGTTGAAGCAATGCCGAAGTGGATAATCGGGAGAATTCTTGGAGGACTGGCAGCATTTTTGGGGCAGTTACTGTGATCTAATGTATAAACACAGGCATATAATCACAAAAACGTTCAAACAAACTTTAAACGTTCCATTCCAGTGTACATCTCTAATGTTTTAGGGGTTGAACCAGTGGACCCCACCTTAAGCAGTACACTGTACCAGTCTTACAGACTAGATGAAGCTAGTTAGATTATTATTTTCTGTTCTACCTTAAATGCTGTAGCAGTTGCATACATATGCCTGTATTGGCACTAGCATGTAACTGCTGCATTGCTCAAAATGGAATGGAAATTTGAATAAGAAGTTAAAATCAGCTTAGATAGATTACCGTATCAAATTCAGTGCAATGGTGTGAATGTAGAACTGGCTGACACAACAGACTGGACTCTACAGAGGTCATGTCCCAGCATGTGGGCAGTAAGAAATGCTGACCTTAACTTACTTGGCTAGCATTAGTTTGTAGCCTGTTGACTATAACAATTAAGTTACACTTAAAATAAAAGTTTTGCCAGTTTTCATTTCAACACTAGCCACCCTGGTTGACTCAGTGCAGCATATAAATAATAAACATGAGAAAGAAATGAAGGAGATGAAATGGAGAAGATTTTAGAAAAACTTGGTGGTGAGCTAGTCTGCTTACACACGGTCTGAAAACAAGGCCCACTCTGGCCCCGAGTGGAAGTACAAGACAGGTGTTTCTAATTAAATGGGTATAGTTAGCTGTTTGTTAAATTAGATACAACACAAGAAGTTTGTAACAAATATTTTATAAGCTATATTTCACAATTGCCCCTTTACAACAGTTGCAATAGCACTGCAAATCAATTCAAATGCTATATTTCAGATTATTTCATAATGTAAAGTGATGAAAACTAGGATGTTTTTCATTATCTTGTTTTTGTACAGTCAGTCAATCTTTGACTCTCTGCTAGAATAAAGGCTGTGAACTTTAGGCCTCGATGTTCTCTTCTAACCCATACTCGACGGTCCCGCTCCTCGCAATGCATGCTACACTTATGTAAGGGTGCCTTGAGCTAAAGCACACTGGAATTCACTTGGAGGTGCGATTTACAAGTGACGTGCAGCCATCAGAAAGAAAAAAAAAGAACACAGAGCTGAAAAAAAGGAAAACAGAATAGGCAAAACATAACCGGAGGCGAAAAGCCAAACCAATATTTTTCTACTCACTCATGGCTCTCTCATTGCTTCTCTGGCGTTTGCATCAATGCGAAGCAGAGCAGGGGTGCGGGGAGACGAGGGAGGGAGGAAAACAGGTGATGAACAGAGTAAAGCATCTTTTCATCTCGTCCCAGATGCGCTGCCTGAAATGGAAGAGAGCAGAGATAGGGAAAGCACGAACGCGCTCCAGCACACTTCGCTTCCCCAGCCTGCTGCAGTTTTCTGTGCCAGACTTTCTTATTGCTGGTCGTGAATTCAAGACATGCATTTAACAAACTTTAAAGGAGCACCACCAAGAAAAAATAGATGGTGAAATGATGTTGATGAATGAAAGTATTAGCCATGGCAGCTTTGATTTCCTTCGCAAAACTCTGGCCCTGAGTGCCTTCCATTCTTCATTAGCATTGTCTTATTATAGCAATGTATGCATTAGTTAGTTGCTACTAGCTAAAAACATTAGATTAGATGCCACACCTTGTATGTGTAGTGTCTTTATGCACACAAAAGTAGAAGCTTATGCAAAACCAGTGCCACAAATTCCTGAAATGGTTGAGTGCTGACATCATAACAAAGGAATAAAATGCTTTGGTATTATTCATATGATGGACTGTCACTGATACTAAATACTGATACATAAATCTTTACACAAACCTTGCTGTATAATAGTGTCATAGGCAGCCATAAAACCTCTATACATTGTGACAGTAACTGTGTTTTGTTAGTAAAATTACTATATAGCATTGGCATAAATACAGAAACACATAAATACAGTAAAATACAGCACTTTTTTCCAAATGTGTATATATATATATATATATATATATATATATATAGATAGATAGATATAGTTGTTGTTGTTGGAACAATATCTCGTATCTCCATTTTATGTTTTTCAGTGTTTAATATAATTTGAAAATACCTGTGATCGTTTACGTTGTTTTCAAATTTCATGATGAATGGCCCAAAGGAAACAGTCCAAAATTACTTGTAGAATACTCTGGTTCCACTGACTTACATTAAAAGTAAAGTTTTTCAGTGTTCATTCTATATATATCAGTGTTCATTCCATATATATCAGTGTTCATTCCATATATATCAACGTTCATTCCATATATATCAGTGTTCATTCCATATATATCAGTGTTCATTCCATATATATATCAACGTTCATTCCATATGTATCAGTGTTCATTCCATATATATCAGTGTTCATTCCATATATATCAACGTTCATTCCATATATATCAGTGTTCATTCCATATATATCAGTGTTCATTCCATATATATCAACGTTCATTCCATATATATCAGTGTTCATTCCATATATATCAACGTTCATTCCATATATATCAGTGTTCATTCCATATGTATCAGTGTTCATTCAATATATATCAGTGTTCATTCAATATATATCAGTGTTCATTCTATATATATCAGTGTTCATTCCATATATATCGGTGTTCATTCCATATATATCAGTGTTCATTCCATATGTATCAGTGTTCATTCCATATATATCAATGTTCATTCCATATATATCAACGTTCATTCCATATATATCAGTGTTCATTCCATATGTATCAGTGTTCATTCAATATATATCAGTGTTCATTCAATATATATCAGTGTTCATTCTATATATATCAGTGTTCATTCCATATATATCGGTGTTCATTCCATATATATCAGTGTTCATTCCATATATATCAGTGTTCATTCCATATGTATCGGTGTTCATTCAATATATATCAGTGTTCATTCTATATATATCGGTGTTCATTCCATATATATCAGTGTTCATTCCATATATATCGGTGTTCATTCTATATATATCAACGTTCATTCTATATATATCAGTGTTCATTCCATATGTATCAGTGTTCATTCAATATATATCAGTGTTCATTCTATATATATCAGTGTTCATTCCATATGTATCAGTGTTCATTCAATATATATCAGTGTTCATTCTATATATATCAGTGTTCATTCCATATATATCAGTGTTCATTCCATATGTATCGGTGTTCATTCAATATATATCAGTGTTCATTCTATATATATCGGTGTTCATTCCATATATATCAGTGTTCATTCCATATATATCGGTGTTCATTCTATATATATCAACGTTCATTCTATATATATCAGTGTTCATTCCATATGTATCAGTGTTCATTCAATATATATCAGTGTTCATTCTATATATATCAGTGTTCATTCTATATATATCAGTGTTCATTCCATATATATCAGTGTTCATTCTATATATATATCGGTGTTCATTCTATATATATCGGTGTTCATTGCATATATATCAGTGTTCATTCTATATATATCAGTGTTCATTCTATATATATATCGGTGTTCATTCCATATATATCGGTGTTCATTCTATATATATCAGTGTTCATTCTATATATATCGGTGTTCATTCCATATATATCAGTGTTCATTCCATATATATCAGTGTTCATTCCATATGTATCAGTGTTCATTCTATATATATCGGTGTTCATTCTATATATATCGGTGTTCATTCTATATATATCAATGTTCATTAAATATTTCCTGTTTGGCTTGCCATTATATATATATATATATATATATATATATATATATATATATATATATATATATATATATATATATATATATATATATACATACACACCCACACACACACACGCATGTATTCTTGTATCTCCATTTTTTGCATAATTATGCTTTACATTGTGTTAAACTTGTCAAAGATTTCTTAAAGAAAATCTCATTATATTAACCTCCCCTACAAGTTAAGGAAGTTTTTTCCTTCTCTTGTGCCAAGTTACTACTATTTTGGAGATACAAAGGTTTGCTGATATATATGATCTTGTTTGATATAAGTTATTGCATATTCATTCTTATGTGGGTTACAAACAATTGAGCTTCTGTAATTTTTTGATGGGTATTGTGTCAATAGAGTAATCTCCAGCTCCTCTGGAGTGCTATTTGAAGCATAACATCACACTGCCAAAGGCTCAGTCCAGCTGAATGAGTTGGATCAGGGGCGTTAATGCAACTGAACTGCCACAGTGTGCAGTGCCGTAAGCCTCAAGGACCCTTTTGAACCTCTGGGTTATAACCTGAAACCCTCAAGTCCCACACTACCAGTTGATCCTCCAGATGTTTGACAGTCTTTATCATCACAATCACAGGTGTATTTCTAGGTTCAATCCTTTTGCAGAATCCCAGTGCCTCTGGCTAACCTTCCTTTGTCTCTTTGTCATGCTTTAAGGGATATTTTCCTTTCTGAGTCTTGGTTCCTCTCAGTGGAGGATCTAAGCAGTGCAGTGTTTCTAACAAAAAAGCACTTTGGATTCAGCCATGTGTGTAGAATTCATACTGGATATAAAGTGCAAGATTTGGGTGTAAAAAACAAAACTCACAGTGCACTTTATAGGGGACAGTGAGACATTTGAGATTCAGCCTTAGGATTTTCCACAGTATGATCTTATAAATGTAAATGACCGTTAATGAGCTGTTTTTGTTGCAATCATCATGTTACCTGCTTGTTTTATGCTTAATAAAGTGAAATACTGCTCTGAAAAGAAACTTGTATCCATTGAATTGCTTTGTTTAACTGAACCATGAAATGACCATTGAATCGTTATCTGATCATTATCTGCTTTTGCCAAAGAATTTTGTAAGCTACTTGTATTTTATTGAGTTATCTTAACTTAAAACATTATTTATGAAAATTCCTTGAAACAGAGATATCTGTTTTTGCAAATTAACTGTTGATGTTGATTAATTGCCCTGGAAAAATTCTTTTGAGGCAGATATTAAACAGTGAAAAGCCGTGGCTGAAGCTTATGCTATTTCATGCAACCCATCAGACTTTCTACGAAACGCATTGCCAGCTTAGTTTCTATAATGATCCCTTACATATCCTAAAACTTCAAATGCTCTGTGTATTGCCCTAAGAAGCAATATGACCAAACACATCTTTTCTATTCCAACAGGGTCGAACTGGAAGCAAAACATCAAGGAAGTGCAGCACAACAAGCTTTGAAATGCTGGGAGAAGCCTGTGCTTTGAACTGGTGTAGGTAACAGTGTGTAACACCAAGCTATTTCCATTCACACCGTGCTGTCAGTCAGGGTTATCCTTGCGGATGGGTCATTTTTAGCACTTGCCAAAACTGCCAACTGGTGAGAAAAAAGTTTAAAGTTAGTTTCTAAATTTCAGTCCCCCCCTGAGGAAACGTGTAACAGGAGTTGGCCAGAATTCACAATGAGACGCCTATAGGCGAAATACTGGCCTTGTTATGTTTTGCCTCATGAAAACTTCTTATGGCATCAAGGCGGAAACTGGAGCAGCTACGTGATGGCATATCACTGCTGTCAAATCAGAACATCCGAACTTGGATCACCAACTGCCTTCTACAGTACAGGGAAATTTCATGATGAGTGGACTGATGGAAAATTATAAAGTAAAAACACATCACATTATCAAAAACTGAAATTAAGATTGTTTTAAATGAAGTTACAATGTAATATTGATATATATTTCTGAAAATATAAGAAACTATCGGATTTTATTTTTATTAGTTTAAGGAATTTAGCAGCTCATCATCAATTAGAAGTATCGTGTGGTTTACTTGTTTTGATAATATGAAGTGTGATAGCACTGTCTTACAGAGTGAGAGAGAGAGGGAGATAGAGATGGGGTGGAAGAGAGACAGAGAGACACAGTAAGACAGACAGAGAATGACAAACGGAGAGAGACAGGGATAAAGTAATATTAAGAAGGTGAGAGAGAAAGAGAAAGAAACAAAGACAGAGGAGTAAATTCTGAGAGGGAAAGAAAGAAGTCAAAACAAAAAGAACAACAAGAGAAAGAAGGAGAAACCAAGAAAAAGAAAGAATGGCAGAGAAAGACAGAGAGAATAGAATAGAATAGAATAGAATAGAATAGAGTGAAATGGAAAGGAGAGACAGAGGAAGAACAAAAGAGAGAATAAGACAAACAGAAAGAGAAAGAGAGGAAAAGAAAAAGGGGAGAATGAGAAAGAGAGTGATGGAGAGTGTAAAAGAGAGAGAAAAAGAGTGAAAGAAAGAGAATGTGAGAAAGAGGGAGAGATAGAGAGAGAACAAGACAGAAACAGAGAGAAAGAGAGAAAGAGGAAGAGAAAAGGGGGAGAATGAGAAAGAGAGTGATGGAGAGTGTAAAAGAGAGAAAAAGAGAGAGTGAAAGAAAGAATGGGAGAAAGAGGGAGAGAAAGAGAGAACAAGATAGAAACAGAGAAATAGACTGATAGAGAGAGTGTGAAATATAGAAAGGTGAGAGAGAAAGAACAAAAGAGAAAGAGGAAAAAAGGGGAGAACAAGAGAATGATAGAGAGTGTAATAGTGAGAGAAAGAGAGAGAAGAAGACAGAAACAGAGAGAAAGAGAGAGAAACAGAGGGGGGGTAGAGAGAGTGTGAAACATAGAAAGGAGAGAGAGAGAAAGAACAAAAGAGAGAGAAAGAGGAAAACAAAAAGGGGGAGAACAAGAGAATGATAGAGAGTGTAATAGTGAGAGAAAGAGACAGAACAAGATAGAAACAGAGAGAGAGAGAGAGAGAGAGAGAGAGAGTGAGAGAGAGAGAGAGAGAGAGAGAGAGCATAAAGAGCATTCATCCATCAGTCTCTCCCAGGGGAGGCCAACAAATTAAAGCCTATAAAAGGGCTCATTACTGGAACTGCTTCTCTGTCACACACACTCACACACACACACACACTCAGTCACTGAGGCTCTCTCTCTTTCTCTCTCTCTCTCTCTCGCTCTCTCTTTTTCTGACACACACACACATGCACACACACACACACACAAACATATACATTTTCACTGTTTATATCCACGGGCATTGATTAATTCTCATTGATCTGTTCTCCTCAGTATGCTCTAATGACCCTGTGCAATCTTTCATGCATTTATTTAACTGATCCTGTATGATCGTTACCTTGTGTTTTGTACATCTTTCAGTCTGGATCCATGTCCACTGCAGATTCAGAGCACTACACCTACTGAGTAATGGCATGTTTTCAGCTTTATTAGAATGTCTCTCGACATCCAGATGGCTGTTCTTAAATAAAACCACATTACACAGCCAGTGTAGAGGGACCTCCTAAATGGTCGGGCGGAAACAAAGACCATTATGACATGTACCAGTTAACCCCGAGAAGTCTAGAGTTATTTTGCTAGACGTTTGATTTGCATAACATAATTTTTGGAATTACACTTATGTACTTAATTACATAATGATGTAAAATAAAATAAACAACAACAAACAAAACAAAACAAAACAAAAACATATGGTAAAAACACAAAGGATGTTGCATCTGTCCTCAAAACAAGACTGTACTTAACTGTAACTGTACAAAAAAATAGCTTTTCATGAAATTCAAATCATAATAAAATATTGGAAACACTTCCTATAAATACTGTATACATTATTCTTTATAAACAACTTTATAAGGTGTTACATAGCATTCATAACACCTTATAATGCCTTGCATACACTTATAAATTGCTTATAAGTAGTCACAGTTACATGCATAACATGAGAATATAGAGAATATAGCTTTATGATCTTTATAACTATCAGGTTTCAGAATACATCGGCATTCATATAAAGATTGCAAACATAACACACAATAACAAGACCATCATCCAGGTAAATATTTGTTGTGTATATGATCACTTACACCTCCAACAGCTATGGGAGACATGGAACCTGACCTTCACACTCAAGGAACCTGTTTCATGAGGTTTCATGAGGACTTCATGGTGAAATAGTTATTTAGATTGATGCAGAAAGTGTTGTAAATGTATCTATTTAGAACCATATACAGCACATTCTCCATAAATCTGAAGAAACCTTTGATTATGCAAAGAACCCTTAAATCATGCAAGAATGCAGTGTTCATGGCATTGACAGTGTTCATAAAAATATCTTTTTAAAGAGTGTACCTACAAACACACATGGACAGAAAATGACAGTTTCTACTTTCTTTTTGTGAATATATTTGTATTAAATGTTTATATTATAAAAGAGTAAAAAAAACACTGGATCCACACTTTAACAGAATTTTTCCACTTGTTTCGGTGAGCTACCAGTGATGTAAGAAGACGCATTTGATGGCGTTTCTGCCACGAGGGACTTGGGAGTATTATGTTTTGAACATCGCTGCGGTTGAAATGTTTTATGAGAGAACAAGCTTTGATTTCTTAACATTACATGAGGAGGTTATCCTTAACTTTGGTAGGTCAGAAACATATTCAGGAAACTCAGAGATCTGGATGCAATAGAGTCTGTAATGTCTATACATGGCCTTTCAGTTTCCAATGGAGCCATCTTACCAGCACATTTCTTGGTTCTGACTCCAGTCAGGTCCCTTGACTCAGTCACTCACCCTGCCTTGTACTGTTAGCTAGTGAAATCCCCTCAGTGCCAGGGCCAAAGATCAACTGCATACAATTTTCCACTAACACCAAAAGTAGTTGATCAGCCAAGACATGTTTGGTTTGGTCTGAAGTTTGCTTCTAGGGCTATGAGGCTAATAACTAACAATTAATAGAAACTTGGTAACACTTTCTATGAATATCATGCCTATGAGCAACTATAAATACATTCACAACATGCTATATTGTCAGTAGCTAAGAAGTCTATCCCAGTTTGCAGAGTGTAAATTGAGACAAATATTATTGCTCACCATGTGTGTTAGGCCTGCACCGTCGGGTATTAAATCCTGAATATTCAGATGTTAGCTCCTAATAAGATGACCAGCCCCGAGTTATTATTACAACTTGCTCTTCTTAACCATCACTCTGACTTTAAAAATTACATCACAGCAAGTACCCACCAGACTCCTCTCCTGAAACCCCCTCTGGCATCACAGATAATTAAGTTTTTAAGGTTTGGAAAGTGAAAGGCAAGTTAGTAGCATGCTCTCATTGTAATTTGCTCCATCACTGGTTCTAACATTAACCACTAGAAACCTTCATTTTGGCTTCATTATCATCACTACAGTAATGCCAATTTCTGCTAACAGTTATGGATATGCAGCGTTAGGATAGCATCAAGCTAAGAGTGGTATACACTGACTTTCCCACATTGGGCTACAAACTATTAATGGCACCACCAGTTCAAACTGACATTTTAAATATTCTAATGTGCTTTACTTTGTATGTTACAATGTTTCAGTAAATCCCTCAATATGCACTTCAACTTGAAGCCTCACTCAAAATAATGGAGGGGCCTTCAGAATGGTATGCCTCACTTTACTTATAGTTGACAAATACAGTGTCCCAAAAAAACTGACATCATTTCGTAGTCTAATAGCCAACTCTCCCTCAAATTATCTCAAATTTTAACAAAAGGTGTAAAAACTAACCATGTTTTTTTTTTCCAAGTTTAAGAATGGTGTTCACTAGCATTTTGCGTGTTAGAATATGGTCAAACTCAAACAGTCAAACAAGAGTGTGCAGCGTTTTCTATAGAATTATATAGAAATGCACCACCTGGAAAGCAGATTTGGACAGGGCACAAAAAATTGAAAGAGGAAGACTGTCTGTGCAGGGCAAAGGGATCTGGACGACCACCAGTACAGGAAGATATCATCAATCAGGTTCAAGAAACATTTGTGCGAAGTCCCAGAAAGTCTGCAAGAAGTGCATCTCTGGAAGCCCATATTTGGACTTGACGTGTCGTGTCACAGGCGGTGCGCATACTGGACTTTTGTGAGACTTTGTGAAATCGATTATAAAACCTAAATCCCTCTGAATTTATTGTTTGAATTTTGAAAAATAAATCTTGTATTGTTCAACATGAAGCCTATTTAATTTCGTTGGCCTGGGACATGTGGTTACTCAGATATTCACATCTCAAATTATGTAAATTTTTTGGGATAACCTGTACTTACAGGCTCTTATAACATGTCATGAACACTTCTTATAATGCAATATGTTAACGTTCATAATGCATAATAAGCATGCCTATAAAGTGCAATGCATTTTTATAAAAAATTATAGCCATGTTTAGGAATGCATAATAACATGTTAAGAATGTGGTCATAGGTTCTTACAGATGTGGTATTTGTTACTGTGAAAGTGTTACTGGAGACTTATAGCTGACCAATAGCTTTGTGCAAACTGCATACTTAAATTTTCATACTACTTCAATTTGTGTAGAGTTTTTAAGTATAAAGAGTATTAAGTAGGGGCGGCACGGTGGCGTGGTGGGTAGCGCTGTCGCCTCACAGCGAGGAGGGTCTGGGTTCGATTCTCCGGCTGGGTGACCAGGGTCCTCTCTGTGTGGAGTTTGCATGTTCTCCCCGTGTCTGCATGCGTTTCCTCCGGGTTCTCCGGTTTCCTCCCACAGTCCAAAAGATATGCAGTCAGGCCAATTGGACATGCTAAATTGCCCCTAGGTGTGAGTGACTGTCTGTCTGCCCTGCGATGGACAGGCGACCTGTCCAGGGTGTATCCTGCCTTTTGCCCGTAGACTGCTGGGATAGGCTCCAGCATCCCCCCGTGACCCTGACGGAGAAGCGGCTTAGAAAATGGATGGATGGATGGAGTATTAAGTACAAATAGATGGTTACTGCTTCTGATGCCACATGAGACTGTTATTTAAACAATAAGCAAAAGTGCATATGAGGGGGAAAACAGTTTCTAGCTTTGTCTGCATAGTTTCCTTTACATATTATCTAAATTAGCCCTGTTGCTCTAGTGCCAGATTATAGGACCAAACTTTGCACACCTTTATCTTGGCTGTTCAGCTACTTTTGAGAAAAAGGGCATTTCTGTACATTTGATTGTCGGCTGAACAAAGCCTTAAAATTAGCTTGCCATGCTAGCAATTTAGTATAGTATTAGCTACAAGGCAAAGACATTATAGCGCCACAGATTTCCTTTGCTTACCCCAACTGATAGACAGCTTGACAGACTGAGCTTGGGGGTCCTTACTGCAACAAAAGAAGAGAACCTTTCGTACCCATTTACAAATTAGCCTAAAGACAAGGCATGGAGTTGTGTGCGGTTTCATATTTCCATTATACATGTAGTAAATAAAAGAATTTTGCCACCAAATAAGGGGGAGAAAAATATCTGCTGAATCCCCTGAAATTCCTGCCATTAATTATTGAAGGCCGTAGGGGACCTTGCTATCGGAGGGGAGAAAGCAGGAGAAGAACAGTGACTAGGGGAATGTTTAATAGGATCTATTTCTGTGCACAAACACTTACCAGCAGCGCTAAGCATGACCCCAAAATCACATCCTCCTATAGGCCGTGTACAGGATAATAAGTCTAATATCCCAAGCAGATAGGTACTGTGTAGTGTATACAAACGAAACAGTGATATATAGAAAGCTCATATTTGTGCAGTTACTCACAGAATCTGACAATTACATTCCTGTTGATGAGAAAGCAGAAAAAGAGGTGTTAGTGCGTCCTGAAAATGGCTGGCTTTTTGGCTTGTTTGTATTTTCCCACAAGAATATTGCAAAAAGCTTGTGTAACTTCTGATTTCATTTTTTTGCATTATGACATTCCCCCTCCTCCTTACTTCCATCTTTCAGGTCAAATTCTCTCACAAACTGCATACACAATGATTATTTGCATTCAATTATTAATACGTCAATGACACGCTTTGGAGTGTATGAGCGCTGGGCACATTCTTTCAAGACCAACATAGCAGAAGGAATCCTAGCAGCTCTCATTTAAATCCAGGTTCTTTTTTTTTTTTGAAGGGGGAGGGTTTGGAAAAAATAGGATACTGCTACTGATTCCATACTCTTCTTCCAGCAAGATTGAAAGACATATTTCAAATGCTCTAACTTCGAACTTCTTGGTGTGCAAATATTCTTTAACATTATGGGTTGTTTTGCGACAGGCGAAGAAAAAACAAGAGGCATCAATTCCAAAACGATTAAATAAATAAGATTACGAACGCATTCAAATGAAACCCTCAAGCGGCCTCCTCATCGACAACCTGGAGATGTAGATAATGTGATCATGGTTCGGTTGCAGACGATTCGCCTCTTTCTGAAAATACACTTCTTGAAACATTCATACTCAATAATTCACAATCAATATGGAGCTCAGCGAGACATATGTATTTTCTCAAAGCAAGTCCATAACAGTGGGGAGATGCTTAGAGCTCCGCACTCCGCTGGGAGTCAATACCACCATATTTTTTACCCTACTTTTACTCCATTCTAATTGGCAGCGGTATTGAGAATGAAGTCTGTCAGGTTGGGTTTGCGCGAGTGAAGAGTTTTGTGTTTGGAGGCCGTGATGGAGCCTCATTCTGTATGGATCCATCAGCGCAGCACAACTCGCCAGCCGAGATTAAGTTAGAGATTGAGTGATCAAAGAGACGCCCACACTTTGCATGCTTAACTAAAACGTCCCCCTTTTAGCACCTGTTTTGCTAACAATTAGCAGCATTTCCACAAAAGACTTTCTTGTTACTACTTCTTCCCACTTTGAAGAGCATTGTCTCTAATTTCCAGATGAGTACTTTCTCTGATAAGCAGCTTGTGCTTCATTAAGGGTCACTTCAAATGAAATGCCTTCCCTGCATCATTCCTTTTTCACAAACATAAAAAGATTGTAGTGCTCTATGAACGCTTCCTTACTAAACCATCTATCAGCTCTGAATAATTCCTCTAATGAGTTGCACTGTTGTCCACAATTCCTCATCATTCCAGTGAAACTCCACTTACTCCCTTGTTCCCTCTCTTTCTCTCTCTTTCTCTTTCTATCTCTGTCTGCCTCTCACTTGTTCTCCCGCTCTCTTTGATGCAGGGCTTTTCATGTGAAAGTTGAAAATGACTGGGACTTTGTCCAACTGATGGTTCAAATGCAAAAACAATGCAGTGCAATGCCGTGCAATCTGCCACAGAGCTCTGTACGGTAATGTCTTCAAAGGATGGAGGCCGAATGATTAAAACAGAGTAACACACCTTCACAGTAATTTTTCCAGGTTTGGAAAAGTATATTGTAATGTTTCTTTTGTTTTGATTGAGAAGAAAGCAGTAGAAGCAATGAAATGTACTTAGGCCATTCACAAGAAACATCCATTTTTTTATCTATCCATAGGAGACACTGGTGTTACTGATCGTCACTGGTGTTACATATAAGATAAGGTAACACGAGAGACAGTAACGCCAGTGACATTTTTAATGAAAATGCATTTTACAAAATAGCCACAACAGACCATCAAACCACATGTTGTCAATCATGGAATATCCATTAAATATATCATTTAATCCATTTGCACTGTACTTTTTCATAATTACCTAAAGGTAAAGTAGGTCATACCAGCGACTTCAACTGAACGCTTCATATGAAATCATGAGCTAAATGAGAAAATGTCTGATACCTGAAAAGATGCAGTGTTTTTCTCATAGATCCTTAGGAAAATAGGAAACAGGAAGTCAGGTGATGTCATCAGTGTGACTTTTAATTTCCACATAAGAGATTTTTTGTTACGCAGTAACAAACAGGAACAGCAGTGACACGACTCCTGGTGACCGCAACTTTCGTTGTATATTTTATAATATTTATTTGGCATTTGTTTTCTTTGAGTTATTTAACCAAATATTTCAGAGTCAGGTATATATTGTTCCAGTTAAAATGGTAGAAAAACATGTTTTTCACCCCAAGATATGGCACTCATATTGATTTAAAAACCAATACAGCTAAATTTTAGTTAAGAAGGTGTAACTGTTAAAATAACATGTTTTATTTTAAAATACATATATAACTTGTAATCCTAACATGCTTTTCAAGCGCAACAAAATAGACATACTTAATACCCAGGTTTAACATTTAGATGTCTAGAGTTATTGCTGCACTATTAAAATGTAATTATATAAGTAATTACATAGTTATACAAATGTACCATCTAACATCTGACCCAGCACCAGAGTAGTTTGTTAATTGCATAATGAGTTGATGCAGGTTTGGTAGATGGAAGGGAGGGGGATAAAAAATTTGCCCTGGACTGGGAACCTAATTCTTTAGTTGCCTTTACATTCAATTTACGCTTAGGACTAGCATGTTCAAATCTGTGCTTTTGGCTTTTCTGCTGTTTATGGTAAAATGCAAATGTATGTATTATTAAGTTAACCTCTACAAGAAGAATGCTTAACAGTGCAATTAGTCTACATTGCATAATCATAACAGTGTAACTACATAAAAGCAAAGTTACATAATGAATAGCATTCTGTTTTGACAGATTTCAGTCTTTACTTCTGACTTTTTTCTCTTTTCAGGTCAAAAAATTACAAAAACATGGCAGATTTTCACACAAGGCAGGACTGGACGCACATGAATAGCTAATAAATTCAAATCATGTTCTGTCTTTCTTCTGTTTTCTTGTTCTCTTTGTGTCAGTGAACTATGATAAATAATTAATTTATATGCTATACTTCTTTTATTATCACTGGTAATAACTATAACTATAACTTCAACGAAACCTCTTAGTTTAAGACCCCACATTCACTGCATTGTAATTGAGAATACAACACTGATGGCACATGTGACAGCAGCACTAAATCTCTTCCTCTTTGCCCGCTGAAGCTGAGCTCAGTGTTTTGGTGTGTTTTTGGTCGCTACTTGCTCTGCTCCCTCGCTCCGTGCTGCAGTGCTTTTCCACTATTTGTCTCTCACGTTTTGAGGAGCTGCTGGTATCGGCTGGCAAACTGGTGACGTGTGTTTCAGAGAGAGAGAGACAGGGGAGCGAGAAATCCCTCATGAGAGATCCACTCTCGCCCGCCTTGCTTCTGTCACCACTCATTTGGCGCTCTCAGGCTCAAACCAGGCTGAGGTGAGACATCTCTCTCACTACATACACGCACGCACACACACACACACACACACACACACACACACACACACACACACACACACACACACACACTCAGAAACACACATATACTTTTAAGGAGACAGCATCATGGCCATGATATGTTTTTAAAGTGAAGTTTATGGGGAATTTCATGCAGACACTCGACACTCTGAAAGCACTGTTGTAACTTTAGACAAAACCACCTCATTCCTTCTCTCTCCCTTTCTCTCTCTCTCTCTCTCTCTCTCTCTCTCTCTCTCTCTCTCTACCTATGGGTAGGTGTGAGTGCAGGCACTTTAGGCACAGGCACAGTGTCACCATTACAGTGTTCTGTGCTGTGGCAAGTCCTACTGATTTAATTTAAAGCTATTCATCAATGATATTTACATGAATAAATAACTGCAAAAAACAGAGCTAGACCACAACTGTCCTAAGAAATCCCAAGGTGGAGCACCTACAAAGACAAGTACACTTTAAAAATTAAACATACCAAAAAAGTTTCCTGAGTGACGCCACAAAAGAAGCACTTTTAATTCTCTAAAAATTCCTTCAGTAAATGGTTCTTTAGTTTAAGCTTGTTTAAAGAACTAAAAGTTTTTTTATGTCATTGCTCCAAATTAGCTTTGGCCCTTTGGACAATTGAAAGGTAATAAGCTTTACAGGATTTATAGGATTACAGAAGATCATGGTCCATTATCTCACCAAGGATTAAAAGCACTTAAATCGTGCTTGTGAAAGAGGCAATGGCACTGGTGATAGTCTTTCCTATAGTGGAAGCGAATAACATGGACATATATACATACATACATAACCAGGAACCAGACGCCTGATGACTTTTATCAGATTAGATATTTCACAGTTATGAACATTAAATATAAAAACTCAGAAGACACCTGTAGATTCACTAGTCATTTTGGACCATACTGTTCTGAATGGCATTGTTTACATCACAACAATTCTGATGAAATTTTGAAAAATCTGTATAATCTCTCAGTAAAAGGAAAAGCCATACATGGGCTCACATCAGTTCCTCACTGTTACTACTTCATTATGTATTACTTTTACAGCCATTATGGAATTCTCTGTAGTGGTTACTAAATTATATGTCTCAAGATCAATAACTGAATAATAAACTTGCAGTTGAAGAGCTTAAAGAGTGGCTCCTACATGATGAATTATCATAATTTTGGTACAATTTTGAAACTTCTGGCCTGCATTAGTTGGCTGTGTAGAATGTTGTGAGGTCAAAGACTGATATAGCATTAAACGAATGCATAAATCCAGTTTGTCTCAGTGGATATGCTATCATACAGCTCGCTGCAAGTGAGTGGCCCTTAACAAGAGGTGTAATCATATCATCATAGGCTAAAGAGGGGGCGATGGGAAGGGTGGTGCGTGTGTGCGTATGTTGGGGAGGAGAGGTGGTGGTGGTGGTGGTAAGAGGGGGTGGGGGCGCTGAAACCAGCACAGAGTGCAAAAAATCCTGGCTGAAACTACACAAGAAACGAGAGAACATGTCTTTTAATGAAGCAAGGCGCAGTCCTTGGCCATAATTTTCAAAGGCACGCAAAAGATTAAAGTCAAAGGAGCC
This sequence comes from Pygocentrus nattereri, assembly GCF_015220715.1. NCBI lineage: Eukaryota > Metazoa > Chordata > Actinopteri > Characiformes > Serrasalmidae > Pygocentrus > Pygocentrus nattereri. The sequence continues at coordinate 14,487,504 of NC_051215.1, forward strand.
TCCCAATGGCTTCCAGTCTGTGCTGCTTTGAAAAACACCCCCAGTGTACAAAGGCTGGAACCCCACCGCCCTCCCCACTTCCCCCACGCGTTCACGTACCAACCCCAGCGTCTTCACGTTTTCTCTCCAATAACACGAGCTGAGCTTCAGCCACCAAAACCAGCTCCCCTGATCCTGCCATTAAAGCTGAGCGAGTGAAGGGGCTCTGCTCACAAGCTGCCAGGACCACTCCGAACAAAAGACATGCACAGTGCTGAACACACACCTTTTTCCGTGCTGGAGAGGAACTAAGGACTTTAATGCACATGCACACATGCAGAGAAACACATGCATACGCACAGCACACATAGAGGCTCATGCATGGACTGTGCTGGAGAACACACATCCATTGATTTATGCACACTATGCATACTATGAAGTCAACTCCTTGACTGAACTTTTAACCAAGACAGCACTGGAGCCAGGGACATAGTGGAAATTAGATCAATCTAAACATATTTTACCCACGTTTTTGCTACAGATCATAGGGCATTAAATGCATTGTTTAAACAGGTTGTGTTCAATGATGAGTCAACTCCAACAGCTTCAGTTCTCAGAGTTGTAGGCCAAGAGTTAACTCTTCTTCCCAGAAGTGTCAGAGACAGGAGTTGACTCGCTAGTTGACTCACTAGTGTCGTACTGCTCACATGGACCACTAAATGTCTAGGTAAACAAAGTAAGAACCCACTTTTCTTCAACCTATTTTCTTTACAACTAGGCTAAAAGATAACAATCTAAACAGGTTTGTCCATTCAAATTAAGAGTCAGGCTTTGAACTGAAGCATTTGCTTATTGACTTACGGAATATACCTCAATGTTTTACACACTTTATATATCTGTGTTTTTGGCTAGATCTACCTTAAATAGCAATAAGCCAACATAAAACGAATGTGTGGTACTGTTAACATATCACATCTCAAAGAGGGGCTAGTAGAAATTAGCATTGTTTTTGTGAAGAGAAAATGCTATATATAATCTGAAGGAATCTATATTAAGCACTGCTAAATTATCACATTTTCATTGTTGTATGACAAAATTTGCAATACAATCATAATTGCTTATCTTATTATGATATCTTCTGTTAATTAACTATATGTCTTGTTTATTGCAGTTGTTATTCATTTTTACTATGTCTATAGATATATTAAAGGTTCAGTTTCCACAGTTGTCCACAGTTTTGGTAACACCACCCATTACAACAGTATAAGAACTGTTCTATAAATTCTTTAACAATGGAAATTAATGTCAAAATGGCTATGTTAATAATATGTCAATCTGAAAAATTATGAATGCCACTAGGGCCACTTTTAATGCATTTCACTAGCTTGACCCTTTGAATTATCTAATGCTCTCAATTGTAGTTCGATCAAATACAGCTTTTAAATGGCAAGAAATTCTATCGATGGTTGTCACAAAAACAAGTTATTTACAGCTACTGCGGTGTTGTGATCATCAGAGTACACTGAGTCTAAAGTATCATTACAAACAAAATACACCGCTGATGCAGCGATATCTGTTTTATGAATAATGTTAGTATTGGAGCACACCTTAAGCAGTCTACACTGGACAATGCTAACAGGACAATGGGTAAACAATTGTATAGTATTGTATATTGTACAGCAAACTAACAAAATCAACTGTAGGAAATTGCCCTTAAAACATGACATAACACAGCAGAGAGCAAGAGGCTACAATAGCAGGTGAGTTGGAATCACTGACTGTATGAAATATATGATGCATGCTCTCACTGGACATAAACATGGGAAACTGTATTCTCCCTATGGAAATTGTATGATATTTCATACATGCATCATCATTCTGCTGGGACTTTTAACTTGACATGCTTTCGCTTTGAGTGACCCTGTATCTTAGTTATGTTTATGACTGAACATTCCAGTTTATCACTACCAAAGCTAAGTGTATTGGTAGTAACGACAATTTAAACAAATTTTGAGCATAATGCTAACTAGTACATGATTAGCAAACATAGCTTTGAACAGTTGTACACAGATAAAATCATAATATTTTTGAAAACAACTAAATATTTTTAAAACAACATACTATATAGGCCTGTGCATATTGTGCAGGAGAATATGTACATACAATATGTTTATATTAGGGGGATATTTTATATTCCTTAAAAAAGGGCTACTATTCAAAATGTGTCAACTAATTATGTATCCCGGGTGCTGTAAACAACATGGTTTGTGCTGGGAACTGCACCCAAGAGAGAATATAAAACCTGTAAATGGGCTTCAACTGTAGATGCGATGCAAGAATTTATTTTTCTGTTGTTGACAATGTTACTTTTATTAAAAAAAGTAATCTATTACAAAAGCTGCTTTCATCTACTTCATGGGTGATTAGATGCTTGGACAGATGTTTTGCTAAATCCATGGCACTTCCTGTGCTGGCCAGATTCACAATTCAAATGATAATTTAAGTCAGACATATGTCTTTAATGAAGTCAGTAACTGTAATGTGAGGCAAGAAATTAAATTATAATATAACACATTACTATGTTACAGGAAAAAGTAATCACATTACTGTAACATGACTTCATACCATGTTATCCCCAACACATAATAATTGTATTTCATAAATATAGTGTGGGATGCTAATTGTTGAGTTTCCCCTGTAACTGTAGGTTCATCTAGTGCTGGCACTGCTGCAACTGATAATGTCACACAATGGTATTGTGCAAAGCCAAGGCACCTAAAAGCATTATTTAAAACCATTTATCTCAGCAATAAGTGCATTTGCTTATAAAATCGCCTTATACTATTAAAAAAAACAAAAGAAATTAAAAACACTAATACAGTAAAGGTATTATTTTTACTGAACTTATTTTCATTATGTATTATAGTGCATTAATAATGCATTAAATGGCTACATAATGACTTAAAATACCAGGTGATTAGAATTACATGCATGACACTTAATAAAGCAAGAACATATGACTTAAAAAAGGCAGATTTCATAATGCACTGTAATATCTGTCCATGGTGCCGTTGTAGACACTAATGCTGTAACTACATAATGTTTTATAGGGCTTTATTACAGGCTTTAATTTAAGTGAGCTTTTTAACCTGTTTAAATGTTAAGGAAATTTCCTTTTAAGTACATATAGCTTACAGAGCACCCTCTTCTCGCTAGGATGGTACCCTCAAGTGTACATCTCAGTACCTTTAGCCTGGAAATTAAATGATATTTTTTCAGTTGTATGAGCTCCACACTCCCCATCTCATCTATAGGCTTTTTATTCTATTGCTCTGTTTGAAAACATCAGGTTTTGAAATGATAAAATATGTATCTTTTTACCTGGGGGAAAAATATATATATTTTTTTTACATAACTGGACCTTCAAACCACTGTTGTACCTATGAGGGAACATTTGCATTGTTTGTGCCATGATGAACAAAAAATATACCTGCACAGAACTGTTCTAACACTGTAGCCAGCTAGCCTGGCATTACAGCGTCCTGTTAACTAAAACTAAGCACACCTTTTCCAACATTTGTATCAACTATACACTGCAAAACAAACAAACCAATAAACAAATGGCACCAGGTCCACCAAAAGCAGGCCTTATTCTCACACCATATATAGTATCTTCTCCCTCATCTCCCATAACAGTTCAGGGAGGGCGTGATATATTTCAAATTATATTTCATTTGTAAAACCTGTAAGAAGGCTGTAAGTGTGCACATGAAATTATAACTTATTATAAGTAATTATTCAAGCTTATGCAAGGCATTATAAGGCGTTATGCCTCATAAATGTATTTACAATACGTTTTCAATACAAGCCTCATAGGACATATTACCAAATGTGTTTATTTATTATTTTTTTAATTAATTTTTTTATAAAAGTAGTTGATATCTTTTGAAGTCATTTGAAGTAAAGCAGCTATTTGCTAATAAATACAATTAATCAATACTGGGCTGACTAAAATGAGATGTTTGTAAATGAAAAAGGTAAATGGACACATTGACACATGTTAAATCATTTCTTATTGTATAAATGTTACATTTATCATAATATTTTCTAAGTTTTTTTTAATATATATATATATATAGTTTTCCTAGGTGCCAAAAACTCTCTCTCTCTCTCTCTCTCTCTCTCTCTCTCTCTCTCTCTCTCTCTCTTTCACACACACACACACACACACACAAAAGTCATGTTCCCTCATTGAGGCAAGCACACACTGTACTTAGAAGTCAACAATATACTGTATAGACCTGTGTATGTTCCTACACACACACACACACACACACACACACACACACACACACACACACACACACACACACACACACACACACACAGGCATGCACAATAGGATGAATAATTGATCGTGGTGGGGGCTTCGTGTGTTAAGAACAGAGGAGGCGTGCCAGTAGCATTTTCACTTCAAATTTGTATTGTCTTTAGTCTCGGCTAGTCATCAGCATATCTAACACCTGCCTCAGTCAGATGTGCAGTGGAGGCAGAGCCTGGAACCTGCTTTCATCTCCACACTCTTTCTGCTGAAAAAAAGAGAAAAAAAATCCAACTAAAAAAAATCATACAGTGTGGGCTAAAAATCCTACCACCACACTGTTTCAAAACATCATTATCTATCAAGGAAACCAGGACACAGGCTTGATCGCTCGGCTCACTCTCTCCTTCCCACACTCCCTTTATTTCTCTCGCTCTCTTCTTCACTCTGTGCTACTCGTAACCTTTGTCAGATCACGTCAACATCTGAAATAGTTTTTTTTCTAAAGTCATGACAGCTCGTCTGAAAAAGGTGAAACAATAGGGCAAAAAATCAACACAGCCAGGAGAAATCTTTATACTCCTTTACCACTTTATGCCGCTCTCATCCTGAGCAGATCTCGGAATAAAGTTGAAAGTTGTCATGTTATTTTGTATGCATTAAAAGAGTTGAATTAAAAAATTAATCGTAGTCCATATGAGGGCATTGCCATGTTGCCTATTTTAAGGTCGTGCTATTGCACTGTTTAATCAGGATGGACAGATTCAGTATCACTGTTGTTGGAAAAAAACCTTGTACCTCCAAAATCATGACTTTACAGGAGATGGAAAAAACATACTTTAATGTAAACCAATGGAAACAGACTTTTTTCCAAGTCATTTTAGGCTGTGTCTTTTGGTCTGTCCTTCATGTAATTTACAAACAATGTAAAGGACAACAGAAATGTTCAAATTATGTCAAAAACTGAAAATCTGTAAAAATGGAGAGGGATAAAAAAAAATTGACGAGGTTTTATTCAGACAGTAGCACTATGTGGAATGAAAGACTGTGAAACTATCAGCATCTAATGTCAACCTTAGATTAAATAAAACTTTTTACATTTTTTTTTTTACCTTGCCTCTGCTCGTACTGAGCAGGATTCATCATATCACTTCATTTAAAAGACAAAATCCAAGCCATCCTCGAAAATGTCTTTGGAATTTTGATTACGTCACTGTACACCAGTGCGCAGGGAAAAATAACATTAACCAATCATGTCATGTTTCACCTTCTCCACCCACTGCCCTCCTTTTAAGAGAAGACCCTCAGCTAGCTCAAAGACCCTCCCTGATACCCTGTTTCACTTGCAAATGTAAAGAAAATGCATCATGATTTCCATGTTAGAACTTAAACAGAGCACTAAAAGCTTCAGAAGGCAGTGTAATGTCTGTGTCCTTTAACCCTCAGAAGTCTAGAACAAATGTGTTTTGTTTCAGAGTGATATTACAATAAAATTATGATTCCGAATGCCTCACATTTGGAAAGTGGAGATCAAATCTCGAGGCTGAAAATGTAATATACATAGATAATTACAGTATGTTGTTATAGTCTAAAGAAAACCACGTATCTCTAAAACAGCAACCTTACACACACACACTTTTTAAACCATTTAACCTTCTGCATTGCAGGGTGAGCGGGAGCCTATCCCAGTGGTCTTTGGGCAGGAAACACCCTGGACAGGTCACCAGTTCATCGCAGGGCAGACACACCAATATATATATTTTCACACTTACAGGCAATTTAGCGAGGACAACATGCGAACGCCACACAGAACCGAACCCAAGCCCTTCTTCCTTCTTCCTATGAGGTGATGACACTACCCACAGCATCACTGTGCCACACCACAACTTGACAGGACAAGCCAAAAACTTTCTGAACTTTTAATATATGTTAATATAAATAATGTTTGGCGGGCGGCACGGTGGCGTGGTGGGTAGCGCTGTCGCCTCACAGCGAGGAGGGCCTGGGTTCGATTCCCCGGCCGGGTGACCAGGGTCCTCTCTGTGTGGAGTTTGCATGTTCTCCCCGTGTCTGCGTGGGTTTCCTCCGGGTTCTCCAGTTTCCTCCCACAGTCCAAAGACATGCAGTCAGGCCAATTGGACATGCTAAATTGCCCCTAGGTGTGAGTGTGTGAGTGACTGTCTGTGTCTGTGTGTCTGCCCTGTGATGGACTGGCGACCTGTCCAGGGTGTATCGTGCCTTTCGCCCGAAGACTGCTGGGATAGGCTCCAGCACCCCCCCGCGACCCTGACGGAGAAGCGGCTTGGAAAATGGATGGATGGATGGATGGATGGATAAATAATGTTTTTCCAAGTGATTTTGGAGCACTTCTATTGGTCCTTTCATTATGCAAAATTTCAGTAAGTGTAAAGTACAACTGCTGTGTTCAAATGATGCAAGAGAATAAGAATCCACGAAAATTGATATTATTATTATTAACTAGGACAGCAGCAATATTATTTAGTATTTAAGAAGTTCTTGGTCCTCACAGAAAAGCTTTTATAATACAAATATGAAATAAAACATATACAAATTCTATCAGGCTTGTGGTATTTCGATCTACACTCCATAAGCTATTACTGTATAACACAACGTTTATTTTATAATATGTGAGTTAACCTTTTGAACGTTAATGTGATTATACAGTTACATAGTTACATCATGAACTACATTTATATTTGATCTACAGTCTGTACTGACAATTTCGCTCCTGCCCTTCTGCCTTTTTCTGGTCATTTCAAAATGTGCCAAAAATGTAAAGGATGGATTATCTTACGGAAAGACAAGACTGCACACAACAGTAACTTTTTTTTCAACTTCAAAACATGTTCTCTCTTCTACTCGTAAACACAAATGTGGTATAGATGGTTTAGAATCTACACTTTTGACCATTTCTATATTTTTTACACAAGTCTTACAAGGTTTACCTACCCCTTTATGATGTGGATTGTACTTTAGAAGTATTTACTGAAGGTATGGGCCCACTAAGATATTGCAAGCTCTTTCAGCAAATGTTTACAAGAAGTTGCCAGCAAGTCACTGCATATTTGAAATGTCCAACTGGAAGTTTTGCATTCCAAAGAAACCAACTTACACATCAAACACTGTGTAAAAACTTTGCCCTTAATTATTAATGTGGGATTAATGAAAGAAGCATGAATGACAAAGAATGAAGAAACTCAAACACGGAAAGAAGTTGATCAACTCGATGTGGCATGACCTCAAACAAACTGCATACACACTCCACGGACGTAGTGTGTGTGGAAAGAAGTATAAACAGTGATGTAAAATTGAACAGAGAGAGAGAGAGAGAGAGAGAGAGAGAGTAATCAGGAGGAACGCTCATCCTGCTCAAGTGAGGATAGAGCTCTTTCACCCAGGGCCCAAGTGTTACCATTATAGCATCACGTGGGGCATGGTAGTCAACTATCAAAGCACAGAGTGGGACGTTTGGGCCCTATCGTATTAATCAATGGCAAAATATTTATACTCGCCGTTCCCTGAAAGGATATGGTTCCTTTTAAAACCCACAGCCTATTGGCATCACATGAAGAGCAACAAGCCATCAAAAAGAGCCGAGAATTAAAAATACAAAAACACAGCGACTTGGAAAAACAAGACACTTTATAAAAGTGTGAAATTTGCTCATTGGAGTGGTTTGAAAATACCACTGCGGGTGAATTAAGTTGCATGTTGCTTGCGTGACTGGCCGATGCTAGTTTTGATTTAGTGTTTTCTGTTTTCTGATCAATAGAAAACAGCTCCAGGTGGTATTGTTAATTACGGTAATTTATGAAGTAAGTGCACTTGGAATGCATTACAAATGAACCTCTGGAAATTTACTTGCCCCCAACTAGAAAATCAACCAGCCAGTGATAGTGTTCTCTATATTTTTCGTTTTATTTCATTTTATCTGAGTCTAATCTGATTAATAGAGGTCACTTTTTGAAAAAGACTGTAGACCTAGACTACAAGTCTTTTATAGCCGTAGGACGTTTAGTCAGTGAGGCTTGTATATATTGTAGATCTGTGTACATTACAGAGTCTGGGGTTTAACCAGTTGCATAAACATCTGTTAGTATGACAGCAAAGCAGAGAGCCAAGGGTTAGGACCCTATTCCCCACAGGGTCAGTAACACTGCATCTCGAACAGTCACAGCTCTATTGACAGCCTAGACAAAGATGCAATTAGCTAGGGAAATTCTCCAGCTTCAGTCAGTCTCAAATCAATAAAGCGTGGAAGGATATTTCCACTGGATATTTCCATGGAGATGTGATTAGTTAGCTGTGTGTTGTTTGTATAAGAAAGGATGGTATGTAAAAAAGATACTGACAAGATACAGCACCTTCACCAATAATCAGTTCATAGCGCTATCGTATAGAGCCACAGCACGTAAACTGATTGTCTTTGACTTGTATAGAAATATGAATAATAAGGCTTCCATATCATTATTATTTGTAAGTTGTAATGTGTATGGTGTGGTATATTTTATGACTGCTGTCATATGCAAGCCTCATAACTCTACTTGAAAATGCCAGCTGCCCTTTACATTGTGTGTGTAATTAATGCAAAATGAACCAACTGAAATAGTCAAAAACGACTTGGAACAAAACCTTGTTACATCAAGTTACATTACAAATAATTCTAATCTATTTTTTTATTAATTAGTTAAACTGAGCTTTATATGAATGGCCTGAAAGCTAAAGGCCAGAAAGCACAGAAGTTGCACATTTTCTTCACTTGTAAAGTTTCAATTTGGAAACTATAACATTTTATGACTTTGGAAATATGTTGAATCAGAATATATATTATTAAACTAATTGAAAAAAAAAACTAATGTGATTTATCGTTCTGTCAGTTAACAAAGCTTACATCTATTCTTAATTGCTATAAAGTTGTCACAATACACCAAGGAAAACATATCAGAGTGTTTTCTCATAATTAATCCAGATTTTTTTTTTTAGTCATCCAAAGAGTTTAATGGTAACCCTTTTTTTGGATGGTCCACTGTATATGCTCTGTTTTTAGTCTTTAGTATTTAGTCTTTCAACTAAATATCTATTAATTGCAACTGACCTTGAAGTTGTGTGTGAAAGATTCTGTTAAATTTGTCCCTAACCCTAAACCTAAACCTAACCCTAACCTCAAAGCAAAACCTACACTAACTCTTAAACCTAATCTTAACCTCAGTGTTGCTGATAATCAACTGACTATCACCAGAAAGCTTATTAATAATCTGTAGATCATCTATAGGGGACCATCCAAATAAAGTGTGACCCATTGCTCAATAGTTTCAAGAAGATTTTATAATTTTTAAAATCCATTTATGGTGGAAAGGTACATGCAGGGGTTATAACGCAAAATAGTCCACACTCAATTTTTTTTTTTTGCCACTATTTCAACTTTAACATCATTATCATTTTTGGACAGTTAATAAAATGGCTACATTTGCATTGCAGATATTGTAACCTCTGGTGTCCATCACCACCACCGTAAAGGAACCTGAGATGGTAAGCGGCTCAATACAATGCATCATTTCACCTCAAACCACTGTGAATGAATTCATTTAATGCCCCAGTGAGGAGCTGCAATCAGTGTCTGCTTCTGGTTATTTACTTGCTAAGCATATGATAGGTATGTTTACCAAGTTCTCTGTTAACACCTTAAGAATAGCAGGTTTATTATGTACTAAGGCTTATGATTAAGTACCTACAGGGACGTCAGTGTGAGCTGCTCGAGCTATTTTTAGATTATAGAAGTGTGTAATAAAACTTTGGGCCTGCTGCTGGTCTCTGGCCATTTAAGAGGTTAATAAACTCAGAGTTAGTCCTGGGGTGGGTGTGATGCTGTTTCAGTTCCTGATGAGTGCAGTAATTGTAACTTAGCAAATGCTCATGTAAACCAGTAGTAAGCTCACAGCATAAGAACTGTGCATGTTTTGTCAAACGTACAGATGAAAGGGAAATGTGTGGCTTATTGGATCGGTGCAGAGGCCCAGCAGTCTCACACAGTCTCAGACAATAGCAGCTAATTCAAAAGCAATTCTATTCGGCCAGTACTGAAATTACATCAGCTGAATCAAAGGCTCAGGCATGCTGCCCCTCTCTCCCTCACAGATGCTATCACACCTGCCTTTACACAGCAGAGGGGAAAGTGGCTAATGTGAAGGAAGAGCATCAATAACTACAATCGTTTTAGCACCATTTTCTCAGATGTTGTATGGTGGAGTAGGCAAAGATGCTTACTGTAAAAAGAGAGAGAGAGATAAACACAGAGAGAAAGAGAGAGAGAGGGAGAAGGAGAGAGAGAGAGAGACACTCGAGCTCAGCAGTGATGCCTGCTTATGCCAGCAGAAAAGCACTTAAACACATCCACATGAATATGTGATATGTGTGTGAAGAACTCAACAACAAAGCTGCTCTGTTTTCTTTCTCTCTTCTGAGTTTTTTCTCTTTTTGAAGAAGCGACAGAGCAGCGGCGCCACAGTAACAACAAGGGATGCCAGATGGAACAGAGTGGCTCCTAGAATGCATTTGTGATTTCCTCCAATAAGTGTTTGCTAAAGGTGTTAGGGGTGCCTGTGAAATGATTATTAAAGAAAGAGAAGCCTCTGGAGAAGCAATCCCCCCCTTTATGGTTACTTCACCATTATCAATAATCTTTTTCAGCACGCTCTTCAGAGTTTGAGGCCTTGATTTGGTTTAAATGATATCTTGATGATTTCACTGCTTCATGTAAAAGGTAACTAAACGGTGAAGAGCCCTGAAACGGAGTTGCCACCAGTTTTTCATTTCTAAAAACTGACTGAAAACCTGGCTAAAATACCACATATGTGTAGTCATATACATTCCAGTAGGTCTACAGTGTTGCTTTTTCTCCAACTCATTGCAAATTTAAAGGGTGACTGGGTGATTTCAATATTATGTTGCCAATCAACATCTGACATGTAAGGACTTCAGTCTGCTCCTGAAATCCTAACAAATGTGGGTGCTTACTTGCTGTATATACCAGGTAACATAGAGAAAAAGATTCAGAGTTTTCAATTTTGTTTCCAACTAAAGCTGAAGAATGAAATAAGCATACTGTTACAATACCTGTAGAGCTTAAATAAAGCACACGTGATGATTCCATTAAATAAAAGTGACAAAAAAAGGCATGCATTTCGTTCCTGCTCATTTTTTAGACCTTCTCTAAGGGCCTAGAAGGCCTGAGGGTTCCCCACTGATTGTCATAATTAGATGTTATAATGTATGTACAAAAAAATGTATGTACATATGATTATATTTAGAAATAATCTAAACACCCCCCATGTGACCACACAGAGGTACTGAATTCATTTGCATTTAAAACCATTCACTAATGAGTACTCATGGATAGCTCCAGGTACAATGAAGGCACATTACATGAGCTAGCCTGAAAAACATTGCCTTTTTATTACTCTTCTGGCCTCTTTTCACATCAGAATGTCACACTTTTGCTTCAGTGACAGCTTAAGCCTTCATGCCAGCCAGTGAAGATGATCTGCATCAGTTTCCAACAGCACTACCTGATTATGGGTGGCATCACAGAAATGTTCCTCTGTAATTGTTCTTCCTCTTGTAACACTAACATTACATCAGCTGCCATTAGCTGCCATCACACGCTAAAAGCTAATCTCTTATTCTGTTTTTCAATTATTGTAGAGTGCAGGCTTAAATGAAGAGGAGGAGATAATGAAATTAACTTCCTAACTTGTAGCAATTCTCCGTGGCACAACAATCAGACATTCTCTTGGTCTTGGAAAATGTATGCTAATTTTATGCATCTATCATTTGTTATTACCATTACGGCAACATAAAACAGAGTTTTCTTGAACAATTAGACTTAAAATGGTGCATATTTATTAGCCCAGGGAAAGCGAGCATGAATATTAAAGTGGTGTAATTGAAAAGACTGAACTTTTGACACTTGAAGAGAGGAGGATGTGCGACGGTAGACTTGTTTACATTCTGAAGGCCTTCACGTCTCTAAGGGTCTGCCATCAACATGCACTTTATCTTGTAGCTTAAATAATGACTTGCAAGCTTTTGTTGTGAAATGGGTCACTGTAAAGAAAGTTACCAACTTGGATTCCTTTACAGTAGATGTGGCAGGAACAATACAATGACAGCCATTTTATTCACTGTCCAGAATGAACAGTGAATCGACACATCATTTGAGTTTTTATATGTAATGTTGATAATGGTAAAACAGCAGTGGATCTGAAAAAACAAATCTTTCTTTGGGAACCATTTGTACTTACGATACAGTGCTTATACTTAAACGAATGGGTTTAAAAACGTTTTAGGCCAAAATCTTTTAACAAAACTACCAAAACAATGCCAGTCAACTCATAATCATTCACTGTAACTTTCATTGAGGTAGCTTTAACCCTATCAAACTGATCAACTCATGAGCAATTCTGAGAATTTGGTAAAGGCCCCTTAAACTCCCGTAAACCTGCCACTGGTTATGGCACATAGTTTTACTGTGTTTTCAATTACAAGTTAGTAAGTTTCTCTAGAATGGAGCATTTCACATTAAACCACTCTGAATTTTCCCACTTCATATTGTGTAACTAATGTGTAGTACTACATTAACAATACATGCAACAACAACATAACTACTGGTGATGTATTCACTTTATTTTTGCTGATTTTTGATCATTTCAAGAAACCAGGTGTCCTTTACACTGTGTAAAATTTCATGGACCAGTATAAATGCTCTAAAATCACTTGGAACAAAATATATTTACAATGACTTACACTGAAAGGTAAGAGTGTTTTGCCTTCTCCTGTAAAGTTAAGGTTTTGGAGATACTTGTTTTTCATTGGACAGCGACGATATGTAAAACAGAAGTACAACTTATGTAAATTTGCATGCATATGAACTTCCATTTTTACTTTTTTGATTACACAAGCATTATTTGAGAGTTATAGCAGCATATTTTATGCCATGTAATTACATGGGTATCAGGAACTGGTAAATGGAGACATCTATTTACCTACATCTGCTGCATCTGCACAGGAACTGCCAACATTACCATGCCAACACTAAGCTAGCTGTAGTACTATACTCATGTTGAGACATGGTACACTAACCAATGATCTGGCTTTAACCATCCTGTTAAATATTGTAACATTACAACATTTTATGGTAATGGTTTGAAGTCACAACTTTGGTTTGTTTACCATGTCACAACACAAGCATACTACTACAGCTAGCTAAGGCTACCTTCACATTACAAGTCAAGTATAAGAGCTCTTATGATGTAGCTAATTATACACCTCCTGTTACAATTAGAAAAGTCCTGCTGGAAAAACAACAGTTTATATAAATGTAATTAGCCCCACTCTAATACATATGTGTAATAAACACTTGTGTAAGTGCATGGGTAAAAACAGAAGTTGAGACGTGTATTTATATGCACTGTCTTCCTATAATCTGTAACATCACAAGTGGTTACACTGCTGTTGCATGCATTGTGAATGTGTAACCACACAGTTATTAGAGTATGGGGATGGAACGATTGCTCAGTTATTTACCCAATATAAAGTGTATAGAATTCAACTTCATCCTGAAGTTTGTTCATAAAGCCTCATCAATAAAATCTAAATGATTTAAAGAATATTGGAAGATATACTGGAACATTATTATTATAAAATACCTTGCTAAGGTGAATTTTATGTGTTGCAAGTGCATTGAGAAATGTTATCAGATAATTACCAAAGACAATAACGTAATGTTGCTGAGACAAAAATCAAGTTTGTTGACACATCTTAACTGACTGCTGAGCCCCATGAGTCTGCAGCTTCAGACACTAACCACGCCTCTCCCATCCGTCACTGGCGGCAATCTCCCCAAGGGGCCGCCCCCCTGATCCCCATAATGGCTGTTTGATGGCCCTCATAAAAGGAGTCAATGTATTGATGGGAGCCCTTTGAGGACAAACCTAATTTGTATGTGGATCAATCCACTCAATTCATAGGAAGTGACCATAAGGAGGCGGAATAGGGACTCGGGTGATAGCATTACACCTGTGACCTCGCGGCCTACGCCGTGAACAGAGTTGACAGAGATGATCTGTTTTCATGATAGTGTGATGCATTTTTATTAAATAATCCAATCTCTCAGAATCAGATTACCCACATGGAGATTGAATTGCCTAGTCTATTATGTGTCTGTGCATGGTGGAAGTGCTTCATCATCCGTGTATTTTCGCCTGCGCATTTGCATCTTGAATGCTTCAATTTTCGTATGCAGAAATTGGAACAAAATGACACAGTGACAGTCCAAATGAAAAGGATCAGTGTAGCCAGGAAACAAGATAATGAAAGAAAGAGAAAACAATTAGATTTTAAAATTGTCATTATAAGAACTACGTTGAATGAAGGATTTTGGCTGAATAAAACAAACACTTAAACGCTGGGCTCGATGCTGACAGGCCCACTTGCAAAGCGAATCATGAACCGTTCAGCGACTCAATGATGTAATCTAGGCTTTGATTAAATAAATAAGGCCTGTGAAGAGGAGACTCACCAGAGAATCTTGAAACAGGAGGCATCAATAGTGCAGCAGTCTACACATAGATGGAGAGAGAGAGAAGTTGAAGTTAACATTTCACTTCTTATGATGCTGAAGCTCCGTTAAGTGCAACAACTGAGTTGCGTCAGTTTTAAAACAAAGGCAGAAATCAAACATTCGTTAGGTTTTGCAACTTGGCCACGCGTCGAATGTAGCACTTTTTAGTTTTCAGTACAAGTGTAATGTGGCAAAGTTTAAAAAGCAAAAGGAAAAAAAACTAAAAGGACATACTAATGTCTAAGTAGACCTAAGCTTTGACCGGTCTGGACACCTCAAAGTCTGAGAACATCTGCAACATGCAATTATTTGCACAGAAGAAAAACCAGTAGAAGAGGTGGTCTGACGTAAACTGATGAAATTTTACAAAAGGATAAAACTCCATTGAATCTGCCATTAGAATGATCTGGTACGTTACCTGGCTGTGTGGTCCTTGGCCTCAGTCTGGGTTTAGCTAATGAAACCCCATGATGTTCCTGTTTCTCTCAGTCATCCAGCTCCAGCAGCAAGAGAAGAGCCCCCCCCCCCCCCATTCATTTGCATTCGCTGAATCCGTAACGTTATCCGCAGAGAGTCCAGCCAAGGGGGAAAAAAAAAGATAGAGGGAGCAAAAATAAATAAATAAATAAACGAAGAGAACAAGAAAAAGCAGAATGAGGAGGAAGTACAGAAGGTGCGTTCTTTCAGACCAGAGACCGCAGAGGCTCTCCAAATCAGGTCAGCCTCAATGGAGGTACAGAAGGAAAGGAGTGAGGAGGACGCAAAAAAAAAGGAAAGAAAATAAAAGAAAAATTAGCCACCCAAGACTTCCTGTCTTGTCAAGAGGAAGGTGAGGAAAAATAGAAGTGAGCGGAGCATGGAAAGGTGGGGGGGAGTCTCAGGTGAGATAGGCCTGGGAAGTTTTTAGGGGGAAGTTTTGTGCAGAGTCCAAAGCAAGGTCCTGCGCTAGAGGAAGAGTTAGCCCGCTCCAAAAGAGGACATGATGAGACTGCATGCCTAATGAGCTTGGCGGCTCCAGAGAGCCGTGGCTTTTCTTATTCTCGTTCATCATTAATTCAGCAACGTTGATAATTTCATTACATTGCCACGTCCCCCCCTTTCTCTTATCAATAAAAGATGGGCTCGGTCCCTGGAATGGCGCTGTGTGTGTGCATGAATGTGTGTATCTGTGAGTACACATGCTCATACACACAGGTAGCAAAACATGAAAGAACATTGTATATGTAAATATAGACACTCATACATTTTGTCACTGTCTGAACAAAACTTTGAAGCATTTTTAATTTTTCAGACCATCTGAATTTATTGGACTAAGAGAAATCCAAAATGACTCAGAATAGTTACTTGAAGATACAAGTGTTTGGTCTGAAGATATTGATACTAACCTGTTCTCTTTGCTAATGATTGAATTGAACCTATGCTGTCTAGCGGTGCAGAGAGTAGCCTAATAAACATGCCTGAATATATTCAAGAATTATGTTTAGTTTGTTTTTATACCTTATCATTATACATTGTTTTGTTTTCTTATTTTTATATATTTTAAAGTTAGATTATATCATTACATTTCTGTACTCATTTAACTTTCTCTAGTCCTGATGCACCATCACTGGGTTGGCTTCTCAAAAGTCATAAAGGTTTCAAAAGGCTTCTTTGGAGAGAAATAAATAATAGTTGTTTTCATGATTTCTTAAAGAACCATACAATCACCATAAAAAAACACTGTTTTGTCATTTTATATACAACAATAACTATGCAATGTGTGTTTAAGCATCACATTCTACTCACCAAAGGGTATTTGTAGATTTGGATGTACTCAAAATGTCAAGAATTCTCTCAACTAGACGTTAAAATTGAGAAATAATATACTGTAATTATCTTTCAAAGTTGCCAAAATGGTTATTTGCGAGACGCCAAACAAGAACCAGTTTTGGTTCCCTGAAGAACTTTTTAGTGCATGTTTTTAAAGGACCAATTTTTGTAAAAGAGATCTCTGGGTGTGAAGCACCTTTATAAACTTTAACACCTTAAAATCTCAGGCTTATAACACTCTAAGGCTTATTATTCAGTAACTACAGGGACATCAATGCAAACTGGCAGAGCAATTCTCATGGACGTTTGCAATGAAAATTTGGGCCTGCTGGTAGGCCCTGACTGACTGCGCAATGGGTCAAAGTGCCTTCACATAATATAAACCTTTAAGGAAGAACCCTTCAATTGGTACAGAACCTTCACACTATGCAAATGTTTTCTTTATACTTATATTAAGGTTTAATATAAGACTCTTATGTGTCATTTTTAAAACAAGGTTCTTTATGGTATCAATCAAAGAATCCTTTTTAACACCTCTATTTTGGACCGTGTACATAAAATCTTTGGTCAAGTTATCTGCCTTGAGATTTGATCTCGTCTTACAAATTATGATGAACTTTGGATATGATGTTTTAAGCTAATTCTCAGTATTATAAAGCTTTTCCAGACATTACAGAATCTACTACAGCTAGATTTATCACTCTGGCCACATTTAGAAGTGTATAGCTTCAGTTCGTGCTACATTTGATTACCTACCAAGTTGCACAGGACAGACACAACTATTACCATTATTTGTATTCATATTGGTTATAAAAGAGTGACAACATTGAATCCAAACTTTTGAATAGTGATTCCAACCTTCTGAAGGGTGGTACAAATTAAACGAGTGTGAAGAACCTTTTTACGGTTTGGCAGAGCCTCCGCATGCCAGCAATTTAAAGCAATTAAAAGGTGCTCCTAGAACCAAACATCCAAGAGCAACTTTGAGG
This sequence comes from Pygocentrus nattereri, assembly GCF_015220715.1. Taxonomy (NCBI): domain Eukaryota; kingdom Metazoa; phylum Chordata; class Actinopteri; order Characiformes; family Serrasalmidae; genus Pygocentrus; species Pygocentrus nattereri. The sequence continues at coordinate 14,505,241 of NC_051215.1, forward strand.
GCTTATTTATTTATTTATCTCATTTATTTTTACAGTATTGAAAAATGATTAAATAAACCTAACCAGTGCTAAACCAGTGACTCATGTTCAAGTTTTTGAGCACACTCAGAGTGACACGCATCACACGGGGTGCCAGTTGTTGTGAAAAGCAGGCACACAGGAATCCGGCATATGGCAGTCGTAGAAATGAAACGACGCTTCAGGTAAATAAAACACAACCTGGCAAATACTGAAGAGAGTTTTCATCTGGCACAGGAGCAAGAGCGCAGGGAACCCAGCCAGGGCAAAAGAAGCACACACACACACACACACACACACACACACACACACACACACACACACACACACACACATACACACATACACAGCATCAGCCAACGAGCCAAGCGATCCTTCCTGCTAGCTTTCAACGACCAAGCTGTGGGATTACCCAAATCGCATTTATTTATTAAGTCTCAATTAAGAATAGAAGTCTTACGGCTGCATGTTAGCTTGGGGAGTAGAAAGAGAACCTACAATAGATGTAATTGACAGGCAGGGCCTATTCTTAATTCAAGGCATTTTGGCTTATTAAATAGAAGCCTTTCATCTGTGGATACAATTCTATTAATTAAATCATTAGGACAATTATTCACTTGTGAGGGAAGGGATTAAAAAAAAAATCAAATGAGAAGCTCCCTTGCAATAACCTCCTGAAATATTCATTAATAAAAAGAAGATTGTTTAAATGTAATGACAAGGATTACATGTGTAGAGACTGGCTTCTGCTCACCAAGCCGGCCCCTCCACCCCTCCTGCGCTTGATTACGAGATCAAGGGATCAAATGAGGGAGCAAGACGCAAGACACGCACATGCCCAAGCACATACACATGTAGGTAAAAGCTAAAGGCTGATCTGGAAGTAGCACATGCAGCTCATATGTTTGCATCCACTAACCCACCTTGTAAAACGTAGGTAAAGGCTTTCTTTGCGATGTGCCAGAGCACTGCAGTGTTATTGACGCTGCCAAGCTCGAAATATACATAGAGAGAGCAACACAAACACAATTTCTTTCAAGTGTCACTCATGATTTAGCTTTCCCCTCACACCCTGGCATGCACAATATATGACGATGTCAATCACGCCCAACCCATATTGTTTTCTGAGAGGCCCTCAAACTGAAGCATCGTTGTAATTACTGTCCGGCACGGCTGTGCTTTTTATTTTTAAACATCAAGTTTTTAAAGTTACTGTTAATGGAGTAACCACAGATCATGAAGTAAACAGGGCATAACGAATGACTCGAATTTAGTGACAAACTGCCATTTTTCACTTTTTATGCGCCTCTCATTCTTTTGTGCAACAAGCTCTCTTGAAGGCGTGCATGCTAACGGGAAATGACTGCAGCTAGCACTGTAAAACAAACCGAAACCATCTTCTCCTGCTTTGATTCAGTGCTGAATTGTGTTAGGACTGAATGTAGTAGAAAGAGAAAGGGGATGAAAGTATAGTCTACAGTATGCTCCGCTGTTGCCCTGAGAATTCACTATCTGGGGCTGCCCAGAGAAGTATTGGAGTATTCTCTTTGGCTTCTCTCAAAGTTTTTCCATCATGCCATCTGAAGGAGATTGTCTGACTTGCTCATCAGGGATCTTGACCTGTATTTCTCTGAAGCTGCCTTCTGATAATGTCCATTGTAAAAAGCACTATTCAAATCATACTGATCTGATAAGAGTGGTGCAAAATCCACCATAGACTCTGTATGTCGACATGTTCAGGTGACAGATGTCTGACAGATGTTCCTTGAGATTCAAAGCAAATTCTGTACTATAAAATTTTTGGGTTACTGGGAATTCACACACATTATTTTAACTACCTTCTTGGTGGCTGTAATACAGCATCATTTGAAATACAATTAATTACGTGTAAGTATGTTCTGCGCATGTGCACTTGTGTCAACGCGGACGTTTCAACATGACAAGAGCTAGATACTGATCTTCAGGAGTTTATGCTTCAAACTTTAAAAGATTTTAAAATCTTTTTTTTTTTTTTTAGCTTTTTAAAGATTCTAGCTCTGAGGAGTATACAGACCAGATCGCCTCTGCTAACTCTGATACCGCTGCCCAGGAATCTACATTTGCAAGTGGAATCATCTCCAGCATTCAGGCTGATGATGGCAGCGAGCAGACCACTAGGGCTTCATGAAAAAGTAGATTCATTTCTTAATTATCCCAGCATTACTTTAGGTTTAGGCTTCCATGGAACATTCTAAAACTCTAAAACTAATCTGGCTTAATGCACTCAAAGATCTAAACAAATTTCACTGGTCATAAGTACATTTCACTATCAAAAGACACAAACCTGTAATCTAAAAATAATAATAATATGTTTATGTTGAGCTTTATTGTCTAGTTATACCCATTATAAGAAAAAGCTTAACATGGCTTAATGTACCAAAACAACCACCTAGGTACCTCCTTGCTCAGATGGTGGTATAAGGGTGTGGGGGAATGTTTTCTTGGTACACTTTGGGACTTGCAATACCAATCAGTCATTACTTGAATGGCACTGCCTGTATGAGTGTTATTGCTGACTGTGTGCATCCCTTCTTGGCCACACTTTACAATCCTCTAATGGCTACTTCCAGCATGATAAAGCACCACATCACAAAGCAAAGTCATCTAAAAGTGGTTTCATAAACATAACAGTGAGCTTCATGTTCTTAAGTGACCTTCCCAGTCACCAGATCTGAATCCAGTAGAACACCTTGGGATGTGGTAAAACAGGAGCATCAAAGCGCACTTGAAAAATCTGCAGGAATTCCATGATGCAGTCACATCAACATGGTCTATAATCTCAAAGGAAAAACATATTGTGGAAGAAAACAACTTAGATTGTTTTTTAGAGCAAAAGGAGGCCCTGCCCAGTATTAGTATTGGTGTTCCTAAGTGCTCGGTGAGTGTATAAAGAAAGAGCTTAAATTTAACAAAGCAACCAACAAAGACCACATTTGACACATCTGGTTATAAGCACTGTCACATGGCAAACACAGCAATGATGTAAGTTGTGTTTACAGTTTGGGGTTTTAGCACTTTAAGCCATGTTAAGCTTAGTTTTTAAAATATGTGAAAAGAGGGAAGAACAATTATTACATTTAAATTTTATCGCACATACTTTGTCTTCCACATATTACTGGTTAAATAGACACTATTACCAAAAGGACAAAATACACTTAGTGATTCTAGGTTGCTGTTGTAGCTCATTTAAGCACATTCACAAGTATTTTAGAATTTCCCTGTAATAAAACACTAAATTAAAGTCTTAACCTCATGAAAAAAAAGAGAAGTGTTCAGGGTGTTTTCTATATGCAGTTAAAGCAAAAGCTGCTGGTAATTGATTCATACTTTCTATAAAAAAAATGCTTATAGTCCACTACATGTCTTTGCAGGACCTGGAACAAGAGTTTCCTCTCATTATGACAAGGCCATGTGCACTTGATCAACTGAGCAGTTCATTTCTGGAAAAGATGCATGAGGCGCAAAATGTTTGGATGGAAAAACAACTGGAGAGAAGCTAATAATGTGAAGAGAGGCATCTTGCTAAACTGGTTGAGGAAACTTCACAATCAAATGAGCATCTTTTGGGGCAAATACTATCAGGTCTAAGTAGCATCTTTTCCCAAACAATGAGCACGCCACCATTTACCCAGGCAGGAACTACACAATTCCAATACTCCCATCTCCCACCATGTCATCCATACCCTGACAGCCAAAATGTCAACATTTGGTACTGCTTAATACTTATTTCAGTAAATAATTTCACATGTTTACATCCAGATTGGTTAGGTTAGTAAAAATGTTCTAAACAGCAGTGGCAATAACACTAAGAATATTGTTCTGTACAATTCTTGAAGCAAACTACTGAGGTTTTTGTTGCCTTGTTATTTGTTTATTTTGTCTTTATTTGCTGCTGGTCTTTGTTACGTTCATGTAACTGAAGTTTTTGCTTTACATTTAAAGAACTACATTTGAGTTGTTCGCATAGAATGTATTTACAGTATTATTTATGTGTCTTTAGTTAAAAAAAAATCCAAAACTAATTTTGGGGGTGTTGCAAAATTTACATATGACTGTCCATAATATGTTGATTTAAAATCTGCAGTTACTCTGAATTGTTTAGTGTGACTGACCCTGTCCAAGGGGAAATTGACTGGCTAAATACTTGGTCAGTACCTCCCTTGCATTGATGCCACTGTTGCTGGTAGATGCATTAACTGGTTGAACGGGCTGACGAAAGATTTCATTACTTTCACTAAACTCTTCCAGCCAGTTAGTACTGATGCCATCTTTCTACTTCTCACAAAAATAGTGCAAAACACAGCATGTGGTAATCATCATAGGCGCGAATGAGAAGTGAAAGTCACTACTTTTTAGCAGTACTCGCCACCTCGATTTTAACTTGCTGAAAGCCATCTCTACCCCTACCCTAAGTGAGCTAAGGTAAACGTTGAATGACTCCTGCTCTGGTGTCAGGTTGGGGGAGTTTGAGTACCCTTTAACTAACCAAGGGCTAAGTAAGGAGTAAGTAGGGCCACCAATAACCAGGAGTTGGACTTCTTCTCCCTGTTTTTCACACCCTATAAAGTAAGAAGATGAATATTATGTAGCATGACTATGAACAAGCTCGAAGAATACTCTGTCTTACATAACACATTACCTTGGGCAGGAGGTGAGCCTTCTGAAAGAACTCAGATTGATGAAGCACAGTGACATCATGTGCACTCCCAAGGATTTTGCAGCTGATGTTCCAGAAGTTAAAAAAAAAAAAAGATTTTAGAAACAAAGATTAACTGATCTGCATTTCATGGTCATAACCATAAAAAAATAGAGGAAATGCAGAAAACCTAAATCATGGTCTTTGTTAAGCTAAATACTAAGCATTATTACTATAACAAACACTCTGATTTTAAGCTTTCTGTTATCTGCATCAATTTTAAAATACAAATGTAGAAAATATGTTTATTTAAATGTATTAAAATTATGCTGTGAAATTGACTCACAAGCCTTTGTCGTCAACTACTCCTTGAAACCTAGGAGGGCCAGTCTTTTCTATTTACAAAATCTCTGCAGCCATCTGTGGGGGGAAGAACTGGAATGTGTGTTCCATCGATTAGGCCCATAAGCTGATATGGGAAGTTGCTCCAAATCTGCGCACCAGCTGCAAAGCTTCTTCTTCATTTGGAACCTTTATAAGTTGTTTAACTGGCGACTGTATTATTCCTTTGCAGAACAGATATACAAATTTCTTGACGGTGCTTTTGTGGATGCCAAACTGGTTGGAGATAACGTGATACTCTGCGCAAAGACCCAGCTTGTACAAGGCAACAGCAACACGCATTATTACTGGTATAGGGGCTCTTACTGTAGGTTCTGCGGGGGCCATATAATCTGACATTAAGCCGTATAAAATCATAAATTACTGCCGTGTCATTCGAAAAGTTTGTTTCCACTCAAAATCTGTGAATTCCCTCAGTATGACTCTCACCCACTAGTCTTTACTGCGCACTTTCATCCAGAGGCTTCGTGTCATCGGTGGTGGGATTGGCGCCTAGTGTGTCTCAGAATGTTGCAGGACATCATGTCTTCCTCTCGCCCCTTCATTAATAAGCACATGTGAACTATGTTTCTACGTTTTCCTGAGTATGCCATGATTTTAAAGCAACTAAAAACACAAGCACGACAGCTGTAAACTCTGGCAACATACTCCTGCTCGACTCACTCTGACTGGACTCACGAGATGCTTGTTGTCATAGCAACGTTTACACGAAGTTGTAGTCCACGCATGCGCGTAACATTGGCTCGGATTACGTGTACTGTGCATGTAAACAGAAATTTTCATCAGATTGTAGAGCACAACGTGCATACAAACATCTCAGTCTGAATCTGTAATCGGAATGTATTCAGTCGGATTGGCGAAAATCTTTGCACGTAAACACAGCCACTGAGTGCTAAGTACTGCCTTCACAAACTAGCAGTGAACTAAATTATTGCTGTTTTACGTTAACGTTGGCTACGTTAGCTGTAACGTGCCAACCTGATTCAGATGCTCGCAGATGCAAAACACAAATGAGGCTTTGCTGAAATGATTCACAGTCCAGAGTCATTGTCACAAAACAGGCAGGGGTCAAATCCAAAAGGCATAGAAAATACAAACAGATATAACTACATAACCCAGTGCATAAAATCGAAAAGGGAGAGACAAAGGCGTAGTCGAGGATGTAGGCAAAAAGGTCAAAAAACAGGAGTCAGAAGAAATGGCAAACAATACAGAGAGCAGAGCCAAAAAAACGAAAGGCAAAGGTCAAAATACAAACAATGGAATGACCGCTCAGTAGACCGCAAATGGATACAATACCTCGCAACCACCCTATGCTAAAGCCCGGACTTATAAACTAACTAAACTAAGTACTGTATGTCAAATGACCAGTAACACAGGTGACAAACATTAGCTTAGCTTAGTTCAGGAGAGTGAAGTCATGTGAAGAGGAGCATTCTGGGAGATTGAGTCTGCCTGAGTGTCTGAGTTTGCGGAAGCTCGGAAGTCACGTGATCTCCCAGAGGCGTCTGGAAGATCGAGTCCGAATCCAACGTGGAACTCGGTGGTTGAGTGACATTAGCCAGTATACAACAGTAAATGACAACTGCCTCGTTTAAGAATATAACTAACACTTTGCTAATTCAAGCCAGATCAGTTCCTAAGTTTGGAACATAAAGCAGATCATCAGATTCACATTTCACAACCTGTGCTACTAGTTAGTTGTAAATACCTCAGTTCATGAGCCCATGAAGAGCATAATGAATGCACTGTGAGGTTTAATATACTGAAATGAAACTTTCTTATGATTTAAACGTTGAAAAATCACTTTCCTTAGAGCCTGGTCTGGCATAAAGCTCTACAGAGTGTTATAGTACATTATAGCAATAGTGTTTACAATGTTCTTATGAAAAGATATCATAATGTTTTACCAAACCTGACTTTATGAAGTTTTACTCTTGCTTTGTAAAGTGTTATGCATGTATTTATAACTACTTAAGAGACATTATACAAGCTTATGCCAGGTATTACAGGCTGTCATGTGTGCTATGCAACAATTCAGAAATATATTTATAATGCATTATCATAATATGATTCATAAGAAGTATTACCCAGTTCATTTTTTGAAACTTTTTATCCACAGACTCACAACATACTGTAGATTATGTGCTCAGGTGTACTACAATAATTAAAAATAAAGGGAACACTCAAATAACACATCCTAGATCTGAATGAATGAAATATTCTCATTGAATACTTTGTTCTGTACAAAGTTGAATGTGCTGACAACAAAATGACAAACATCATCAATGGAAATCAAATTTATTAACCAATGGAGCCCTGGATTTGGAGTCACACACAAAAATAAAGTGGAAAAACACACGACAGGCTGATCCAACTTTGATGTAATGTCCTTAAAGCAAGTCAAAATGAGGCTCAGTATTGTGTGTGGCCTCCACGTGCCTGTATGACCTCCCTATAACACCTGGGCATGCTCCTGATGAGGTGGCGGATGGGCTCCTGAGGGATCTCCTCCCAGACCTGGACTAAAGCATCCGCCAACTCAGTCTGAGGTGCAACGTGGCGTTGGTGGATGGAGCGAGACATGATGTCCCAGATGTGCTCAATCGGATTCAGCTCTGGGGAACGGGTGGGCCAGTCCATTGCTTCAATGCCTTCATCTTGCAGGAACTGCTGACACACTCCAGCCACATGAGGTCTAGCATTGTCCTGCATTAGGAGGAACCCAGGGCCAACCGCACCAGCATAAGGTCTCATAAGGGATCTGAGGATCTCATCTCGGTACCTAATGGCAGTCAGGCTACCTCTGGCGAGCACATGGAGGGCTGTGCGACCCTCCAAAGAAATGCCACCCCACACCATTACTGACCCACTGCCAAACCGGTCCACTCTGTCACGTCTGCCACATGTGCTCAGTGTGAACCTGCTTTCATCTGTGAAGAGCACAGGGCGCCAGTGGCGAATTTGCCAATCCTGGTGTTCTCTGGCAAATGCCAAGCATCCTGCACGGTGTTGGACTGTGAGCACAACCCATATCTGTGGACGTCGGGCCCTCATACCATCCTCATGGAGTCGGTTTCTAACCGTTTGTGCAGACACATGCACATTGGTGGCCTGCTGGAGGTCATTTTGCAGGGCTCTGGCAGTGCTCCTCCTGTTCCTCCTTGCTCAAAGGTGGAGATAGTGGTCCTGCTGCTGGGTTGTTACCCTCCTACGGCCTCCTCCATGTCTCCTGGTGTACTGGCCTGTCTCCTGGTAGCGCCTCCAGCCTCTGGACACTACGCTGACAGACACAGCAAACCTTCTTGCCACAGCTCGCATTGATGTGCCATCCTGGATGAGCTGCACTAGCTGAGCCTCGTGTGGGTTGTAGAGTCAGTCTCATGCTACCACGAGTGTGAAAGCACCACCAACATTCAAAAGTGACCACAACATCAGCCAGAAAGCAGAAAGGTACTGAGAAGTGGTCTGTGGTCCCCACCTGCAGAACCACTCCTTTATTGAGTGTGTCTTGCTAATTGCCAATAATTTCCACCTGTTGTCTATTCCATTTGCACAACAGCAGTGAAATTGATTGTCAATCAGTGTTGCTTCCTAAGTGGACAGTTTGATTTCACAGAAGTTTGATTTACTTGGAGTTATATTGTGTTGTTTAAGTGTTTCCTTTATTTTTTTGAGCAGTATATATATATATATATATATATATATATATATATATATATATATATATATATATATATATATATATATATATATGCATACATACGTGTGTGTGTGTGTATGTGTGTGTGTTTCAAATCAGTTTGCATCAATGTGCTACATTTTTCTAGTGAGTGGTACAAATAGCCCATCAGTGGGGTAAATTACAACATTTACATTTATTTTAACTGAATTGTTGGGCTTGACACAAGGTTTAAAATGTTTCTTCTAGCAGTGATGTAGTATAATAATTTTTAAAGTTGTTGATATATTCTTCAAATTATTTTGCAAAATATTATATATATATATATATATATATATATATATATATATATATATATATATATATTTGCTCTGTAAAACATGCACAATAAAGTTTCATCAAATTTAAGTCATGGTAAAATATCTACTTACAATCCACACATGGATTAAAAATATGCAATCCACACTTTCTGCAGAATTTCTCTACTTGTTTCAATGAGTTATATGTGAAAGATGATTCATATCAGATTATACCTTACTTGTTTATGTTGAGTATTTCTGCAGTAACTGAGATTTCTGAGGGTTAAGGCAGCTGTTGTCTATGCATGCACATAATTTTGACACTTTGGATAAAATAACACAAGTTCAAAATGTAGTATAAATGGCACAGTGAGCACAACACAATCCTGCAAATGTTTAATGGTATTGGAAGCGAGGCGCAATCTGCGACCCATATATTCTGCCAAAACTCTGCTGCCCCAAATGCAGAGCACAGTACAATTCCCAGAGTGTCACTAATCTAGGAAACTGTCACCACCGCTGGTGTGGGACAGGCGTGTTTTTGGGACAGGGGCAGAATGCATTGGTGATTGTGGGTGATTGACAGGTGCATACCAAAGTAAAGGAGACACGCTCCGCCCATGCTGTAGTCAACTGTTTGAGTGAGTGCCAGTAACCCACCCACGGGGCAGGGTGGGGGTTTGTGGGGCTCACCGGGCTCTTCAAAAAGATGGCGTGTTTGGATTGTGTGTATGTGTGTGTGTGTGTTTGTATTTGTGTGTGTGTGTGTGTGTGTGTGTCTGAATGTGCTCCTCTTCTGTTTGATCCCCTGAAGATGGTGAGGTTGCTAGGCGGGATGGAGAGGTGGATCAGTTGTATATCGGGGTGTGTGTGTGTGTGTGTCTGTGTGTAAGGCTGTTCAGGAGGGGAGCTGACTTTTGACAATGTAAATGAAGTTGTTTGAGAAAGAGAGACAGAGAGAGAGAGCGAGAGAGAGAGAGAGAGAGAGAGAGAGAGAAAGAGAGAGAGAGAGAGAGAGAGAGAAAGAGAGAGAGAGCTTAAGAGAGTAAGAGAGAATGAGAAATTATAAGCTTCCATCTGACAATTGTAAAAATTACATTATGTATATACAGTGGCCCCAAAAAGTACTGGGATATTTGCGCCAATTCACTTTGTTTCCTACTTTTTCTTTTTTTTCCCCCCCTGAAGTCCACTTAGAATACGCATAATACCAAAAACAGATAAAATTAATTTTACATGACCATTTTGTAACCTTTCTTTATCTTTTTGAACTTAACAGGCTATTTTCGTTACTATGCCTTTTAAGACTGATGTATGTCTATGACCTCTCTTCTCATTGGCTGTCCTGTATCATGCTTCATTCAGGAAGAATTTCAGCATTATAACACTCAATATGAGTTGAAATGCTGTAAGCTGAATAAGTAGATAAATATAAATGTGCTGATTTCAACTGCATACACACACACACACACACACACACACATACATTATATATATATATATATATATGTGTGTATGTATGTATGTATGTGTATATACACTATATTTCCAAAAGTATTTGGTCATATGAGTGACATCCCATTCTTAATCCATAGAGTTTAATATGATGTCAGACCCTTTGCAACTATAAGAGCTTCAACTCTTCTGGGAAGGCTTTCTACAAGTTTTAGGAGTGTGTTTATGGGAATTTTTGACCATTCGTCTAGAAGCACGTTTGTGAGGCTAGACATTGATGTTGGATGAAAAGACCTGGCTCACAGTCTCCACTCTAATTCATCCCAAAGGTGTTCTATCGGGTTGAGGTCAGGACTCAATTTATTCCACACCAAACTCGCTCGTCCACGTCTTTATGGACCTTGCTTTGTGCACCGGTGAGCAGTCATGTTTGACCAGGAAGGGGCCGTCCCCAATCTGTTCCCACAAAGTTGGGAGCACAAACTGTCCAAAATCTCTTGGTCTGCTGAAACATTAAGAGTTCCTTTCACTGGAACTAAGGGGCCAAGCCCAACTCCTGAAATACATCCCATCTCCACCAAACTTTACACTTCGTGGCTTCGTACACAGTTGACTGTGGAATATTTAGTAGTGAGGAAATTTCACGACTGGACTTGCACAGGTGCACAGGTGGCGTCCGATCACAGTACCATGCTGGAATTCACTGAGCTCCTGAGAGCGGCCCATTCTTTCACAAATGTTTGTAGAAGCAGTCTGCATGCTTAGGTGCTTGGTTTTATACACCTGTGGCCATGGCAGTGAATAGAACACCTGAATTCAATGATTTGGACAGGTGAGCGTATAATATATATATATATATATATATATATATATATATATATATATGAAGGTGAAGGGTGAACGCTGGCGTGTTTGTCTGCCGCTGCTCACCTGTCTTATTTTAAGTTTCTTTTTCTATAAAGTTTTTAGCTTCTTAATTCTCGACTCGACACTATGACTCGCCTTTGTATCGTCCTTTTATGGATACTTTTTTCAAGAATTCACCAACCTGTTGTGGGTGTCATCCACTACTCTGCAGCTGAACTGCTCCGGCTACGATCTCATCAGTTCGCTCCATTGCCGGTGGTTTTGTCCACCAACACGGATTTAATTCATATACCCGTCGGAAATACATCCACCGAGGGTCCCGCCGGTCTTTATATGAGGACATATCGGGTTCACTGCGTTCCATTGGAACTACTGCTCGCCATTCCTGCCGTGCTCGTCGCAGATTGAGTCGAGCAGTTGACCACAGCGTGCTAGTTTACCCAGCCCGGTCGGCTAACACCTCAGCTGGAACCGACACCACCAACGTCAACTTTGGTCTACTTAACATCCGCTCGCTAACAAGCAAAGGACTTAATATTCAGGATCTAATTATGGACCGCAAGTATGACTTTTTCTGTTTAACTGAGACGTCGCAACAGCAAAATGACTTTACACAACTTAATGAATCTACTCCTGCGGGTTATGTTTACATCAGTAAATCTCGTGAGACTGGCAGAGGAGGAGGTCTCGCGGTAATCCACCAGGAGGAATTAAAAGTCTCACCGGTATCTGCTCCTCTTTTCGATTCTTTTGAGTCATTGGTCTGTCGTCTTGCTGGTTCCACTCCAACCATCATTGCCAACATCCACCGTCCTCCTAAAGGCAATAAAGCCTTTCTTCAGGACTTTGCTGCGTTTCTCACACATCTGATCACTCTCTCACCTGTTATAATAGTTATGGGTGATTTTAATAATTTAAATAATTTAATTTTACGGCATTTGTCTGACGCTCTTATCCAGAGCAACTTACAATTTGATTATTTTTACACAGGTAGGCGGAGGTAGTGTTAGGAGTTTTGCCCAAGGACTCTTATTGGTAAAGTGTAGGGTCTTTGCCAAGGTGGGTATTGAACCCCAGTCTACAGCGTAGAAGGCAGAGATGTTACCCACTACACTAACCAACCACATATAATATTCATATAGACAGCGCTAACAATCCTTTCACTAAAGATTTCATGTCATGTATGGAGAGCTTCGGACTGTAACAGTATACTGATACTCCTACACATCATCATATACAGGTCATATTCTGGACCTCGTCTGTTGCTCAGGTGTTGCTCCCTTTAACAGTTCAGTAGAAGAACTAACCATATCTGACCACTCTCTTCTCTCTTTTAATGTTAATCTTCCTCTCTCCACTATAAAGCCTTCCTGTCTCATCACCTACCGCAATATCAATATCAATTTCTTCCAGTATAACCTCCAATTTGGACTTTCATCAACAAATGGACCCTGATGAACGTGTGTCATTATATAATACTGGTCTTCAGGCCAGTCTTGACTCTTTTGCCCCACTGAAATCACGTACAGTTCACTTTTCACACTCAGCTCCCTGGTTCACGCCTGAGCTTTGAAAACTAAGGGCCGACAATATGAGCGATTGTATCGCAAAACTGGTTTGTCTGTTCACAAAGACATGTACAAGGACCACATGTTACATTACAAGGACAAATTATCTCAAGCTAAATCAAACTACTATAGTGGGAAAATTATTTCTATGAATGGTGACACTAGATCACTCTATGCATTTTATAAAAAAACTGTTCAACCTCCGGACTCTATTCCACCGTACCTGTGTACTACTACCTTCTGTAACTCACTTATGTCTTTTTTCAATAAGAAGATCGAAAATATTTATAAGAGCTTTAAAACCCAGCCTTTATCTACAACTGTCTCTGAATCTCTTAACTTTCCCCTACTGACTCCCACCCTTCCTAGTTCAACCTCTAATTATCCCCTTTCTTCAACTTATTTTTCGTCTTTCTCTCTTCCTCCTATCTCTGAACTTTCTGATCTCATCTCTAATACTAAGCTATCTACCTGCACACTGGACCCTCTCCCCAAAACACTGCTCAAATCTTGTCTTCCTTCTCTGCTTCCTCTAATTACTGCCATCATTCACTCTTCTCTTATGACTGGTATTGTACCAGTAGCCTTTAAAACTGCAGCTATTAACCCGATCTTAAAAAAACCTGGTGCTGACCCTCCTGATTTTAATAACTTGCGCCCTATTTCCAATCTGCCATTTATTTCCAAAATACTAGAGAAAGTAGTAGCAGCTCAGCTTCATTCTCATCTATCAAACAATAATTTCTATGAAAAATTTCAATCTGGTTTCCGTTCTTCTCATAGTACAGAAACAGCACTTGTTAGAGTCACTAACGATCTCCTCTCTGCAGCCGATTCTGGACTTCTCTCTATTCTAATCCTTCTGGATCTAAGCACTGCCTTTGACACTGTCTGCCATTCCATTCTTCTTCATAGATTGTCTTCCATTGGGATAACTCATACACCACTAAATTGGTTTAAATCATATCTTTCAAACCATACTCAGTTTATCCAGCTCAAAACTTTCACTTCTCAACCTTCTCCTGTTATTACTGGTGTTCCTCAGGGCTCTGTCTTGGGACCCCTTCTTTCCATAGTCTATCTTCTCCCCCTAGGTAAAATCTTTCGCAAATATAATATCAACTTCCACTTATGCGGATGACACCCAGCTCTACCTTTCCAGCATGCCCACTTCCACTTTCCCCCTGCCCTCCCTTATTGACTGTCTATCTGAAATTGAAACCTGGCTTTCTCACAACTTCCTCAAATTAAATGGTGATAAAACAGAGCTGCTACTTGTGGGCACCAAATTAAACCTCTCCAAAACAAATAACTTTTCTCTTACTATTGATAGTTGTTCTGTCTCTCCCTCAGTTCAGGTAAAGAGTTTGGGTGTCATCCTTGACAGTACCCTGTCATTTCAATCCCACATTAATAACATCACTCGATCTGCTTACTTTCACCTCAGAAATATTAATCGCTTGCGACCCTCTCTTTCCTCTGACACTACTGCTATTTTGGTTCATAGTCTTGTCTGGATTACTGTAATTCTCTCCTTTTTGGCCTCCCCCTAAAATCACTACACAAACTTCAAATGGTTCAGAACTCTACTGCACGTATCATTACAAGAACTCCTTCTTTCCATCACATCACTCCTGTTTTGCATCAGCTGCACTGGCTCCCGGTTACTCAACGCATACAATACGAAATATTACTCCTTACTTTCAAAGCAATTCATAACCTCGCCCCTCCGTATATTTCTGACCTTATTAATCTCACTTCACATTTACGATCACTGAGATCATCTGCCTCTATCCACCTGTCTGTACCCACTATACGCCTTAGCACCATGGGAGGTAGGGCCTTTAGTACCTCTGCCCCCAGGCTATGGAATGCTCTACCTCCTGACTTAAGGAACTCTGACTTTATTTTACATTTCAAGTCGGGTCTCAAAACATATCTCTTTAGATCTGCATATAACTCCTAACTCCAATCACTCTGTTTTATTAATTTTATCCATTTTTATTTTATTTTCATTTATTTTATTTTATTTTATACTTTGAGTGTTATCTCTTGGTTTTTACTGTGTTTTATTGTTTTACTTGTTTATTTACTATTATTATTGTCTCATTTTATGTAAGGTGACCTTGAGTGTCAGAAAGGCCAGAAAGGCGCCGTCAAATAAAATGTATTTTATATATATATATATATATATATATATATATATATATATATATATATATATAAAATACATTTTTTAAAATTTATATTATATTATATATATTGGTCAAAGAATGTTGGAGAGGGAGCTGCCGGGTAGAAGGAGAAGCGGTAGACCTCAGAGAAGGTTTATGGATGTAACGAAGGTGGACATGGAGATGGTTGGTGTAAAAGTAGAGGAGGCAGTGGATAGGGCAAGATGGAGGCAGATGATCCGCTGTGGCAACCCCTAAAGGGAGCAGCCGAAAGAAGAAGAAGATCTATATATATATATATATATATATATATATATATATATATATATATATATAATCTATTTAGAAGGGAAAATCTGAAAATCTTATCTCAAAATTGCACAGAACACATACCACATACACATATGACACCTTAGAATATCAGTAAACAAAAGTTCACAAATTATATTTCAAATTTCTTGTTTGACCCAAACCTTTGAGGCTTCCTCAGTTCTACTTTGCAGGGTAGGCATTCTAGCTCGACTGAAGACATCAAACTCACAAAAGATAACTATTTAGGTAACTGATATGATTCTCACTGACAACAAGAGCCTACAAAAGCATAAATAAATGACCAGATACTTCTTTGTGTATATATTTTTCATGAGTACCTGTGTCAGAGTTTTAGAATATAGATGAAAGCTATGGCGGCAATTACATGCATCCCATCAGAGGGATATAGTGTTTGTTCTGTTGATTTGTGGTGTTCATGTTTCAAATGATAGATTCTGGTGAAAGCTTGATTTTATGCCAGTTTTTATACAGTAACATTATCATCAATTTTATCATCATCATCATCATCATCATCATAATTATCATCATCATCACTGATCTACACATTTATCACATGCAGATCAATACTTACAGAATTAACCCATCTAAAAATTCTAACTGTGAAAACATGGCTATTTACATGGCTGTACAGTCTGCTGTTCTTTGTTAATTATGAGTTTTCAGTGCTATTTTTGTACAAAAAACATAAATGAACAAATTTCATACTTCTTTTTTTTTTGTGTCACAGACTACATTTTTTAAAATGAAAACACATGAATAGGAATTAAGGCCACACATCAGACATATGTTAATACCTCAAAAACCCAGTCAATAAAAACTGATTACTACTACTACTACTACTACTAATAATAATAATAATAAAGTACTTTGTTACATCCTTTTTTCTTTTTCTTCTTTTCTCACATTTTTTTGCTGAAATTAAAACATTTGGAAAATATTAGGAGTCCAGACTCAAAAATGGAAGTTGATTGTAAATATAATTGTAAGCCTATTTATATATTGTTCCTTTGTATAAGTTTTAGGAGTGTGTTTATGGGAATTTCTGACCATTCGTCCAGAAGTGCATTTGTGAGGCTAGACATTGATGTTGGATGAGAAGACCTGGCTCACAGTCTCCACTCTAATTCATCCCAAAGGTGTTCTATCGGGTTGAGGTCAGGCCAGTCAATTTCTTCCACACCAAACTCGCTCATCCACGTCTTTATGGACCTTGCTTTCTGCACTGGTGCACAGTCAAGTTGGAACCCCCAAATTGTTCCCACAAAGTTGAGAGCACAAACTGTCCAAAATCTCTTGGTCTGCTGAAATATTAAGAGTTCCTTTCACTGGAACTAAGGGGCCAAGCCCAACTCCTGAAAAACAACCCCACACCGTAATCCCACCTCCACCAAACTTTACACTTTTACAATACAGTCAGACAAGTATCATTTTCCTGACAACCACCAAACCCAGACTCGTCCATCGCATTGCCAGACAGAGAAGCGTGATTCTTCACTCCAGAGAACATGTTTCCACTGCTCTAGAGTCCATTGGTGGCAATTTATACCACTGCATTCGACACTTGGTGATGTAATGCTTGGATGCAACTGCTTGGCCATGGAAAACCATGGAAGTTGATTGTAAATATAATTGTAACCCTATTTATATATTGTTTCTCTTTTAACTGTGTATTTCCACATTAATAATGCATGCAACAACAATATAACTAACAGTGATGTATTCGCTGTTAAAGAGGGATTATGGTAGTACAGTTTATGTAATTAAGTGTGTCGAAATGTATCATGACGTAGATAAATAACACCTCCTGTTACAATCTGAAATGTCTTGTTGGAGAAACAGTATTTTGCCCTATCACATGTGTGTTATTACATAAAATAATATGTGCTGTTACAAATATGTGTGCCGTTACACTTGAGTTATAAGTGATATATGAGGATTTACATAAGCTGTGCTACTGTAATCCAACTGTAACAGTGAATACATCACAATTAGTTACATTGTCAATTGCATTGTTATTGTGTAACTACACAGTTATAAGAGAAAATATGATGTGGAACCATCATTCCTTATATAACTATGTCATTAATTATTTAACTGTGTAATTATATTTCAAACATATAGAAAAGTAACAGCAATAGGTGTAGACTTGATAATGGTTCATTATAACACTGTATTTCACTGTAGAATGGCTAAATGGTTTTATTTTTTAATTTGTGAAGCATCTACCTAAGAATGAAACTGTCCCCCTGTGGGGACCTGAATTCAACTGCTTTTGAATGTATTATATATTATGTAATCCCACTTGTACTGGATTTGGGAAGGTGGGAATCTCTTTATAAATGGTCTAGGAAAGCAGTAGGCATCCATAAAGGCATGACAGCATTGTATGCTTTTAGGTGTTTGTGTCTGTGTAATAGTGAGTGCGTGTGGGCACTAATAGCAGCCAGGACAAGAGAAGTCTCCATGGACTCTCTGAGAGAATGGATCACCCCTGTTCTCTGCAGGCATCTCGCATCCATCCCCATGGAGACAGGCTGAAGGCTGCAGAATGAGACTGAAGATGAGGGGAGCAGTGGGTGCCTAGAGTTTAACAGCGCTAACTCCACCACAGCCCTGGGGGAGTGAGAGGGGGATTAGGGGGAGTCAGGGTTGCCAGTGGAGCCCTCCATGAATCACACATTGGGAAATCATGCCCACAACATTTAATAGAGCGAATTGCTACTTGCGTTATAGCATGGCACGTGATCATTCATTCCTGCCTCCAGTGGATATGATGCCCCTCCCTTTGGCAGTGTCTGCAGGCTCAATTGAATCAGGTGTCTGCTCTTCTTAAGGAAATTAAGTCACGGCCTGCACAGTGGCCACTTAATGAGGGACCGGCCGTGCGACATTGACGAATAGTGGGGCGACACTCGGGCAGTGTAATATCTGCATTGGGTTGCCGTGAATATTTTTCACCCTCCCACCTCCCTGCTGCCAAATGCCCCCTCTACATTCCCCCAAGAGAGAGATATCACTTTCCCACATGGTTATTACCAAGCTCTTATTTGAACATAGATTCACCACCACGATGACAGCTAATAACAGAGATCATCGTTCGGAAGCGGTATTTTTACATACGCCTCTTGATAATGATGGTCATTACACGCCACCAACTGAGCTTCCCCTGCGCTGCAGGTGCCTACACCCAGTTAATGCCATATCTTATGATGAGGGGCATGTGGAATTGATTTAATAATGCAAGATGGTGGGAAAATGGACTAACTCTCTCTGGCTCACATTTTAGATGGATATGACAGGTCTCCTTCATAACACACCAGTCAAATGCAGCAGAGCTCAGACAGATAGAAATGTGTTCGTAAATGGCATTTAGTCTCCTTATAAGCCCATTTAACATATCCATTATTAAACCAACAGAGATGATCTCCGATTCAGATTTCATTGGAAAATGGTTTGTTATTATTCCTTCATTCGTATTAACATGAGGACTCTTACTATGCTTTAGCCCAGGTCATACCTGACTGAGGACAGCATTCTTTGCGTAAAGTTTTCACATAAGTTGTGTATAGTTATGAAAAAATGAATGACCAAAACCTGTTTAGATTGATTGTCTATTATACTTTGAGGCTAAAGGAACGATTTTCAATCTGCTTATGGAGACTTACTCTTCCACAGAGTGCCATTAGAGACACAATCAATACATTTGGTCGAAATATTAAGAGGTTCCTAAAGAGTTGGATACAGCTGATGTGTTTGAATTGGGCTGTAACTAGACTCACAAGCCAGATATCTGTTTACTGGCAGAGAGTCTAATACTTTTAATCATCTAACCACCTGTCTTGTCCAGAAGAGGCCATTTGCCAAAACCAATCGCAGGATGATTTTAAAAATTCCACAAATATATATCTTGATGTCATTTTTTGTCATTATGTCCAATGCAGGCAGCTCTTTGCTATTGCTGACTAAAATTTATCTGGATAACAAAATGTTTTCTGTTTGCTCTCTGAATGATAAAAACATTGCACAGAAGGTCATATACATGCATGCGGACAGCCAATCAGCATGTAATTTACAAGATACTCTTCTTCACATTCATTTTGGAATCTGAGTAAAGCCCCTTTCAAGCTGGATCAGTTTTACCTGGGGAAGTGTTGTAATTTAAATACTGGTAAGATCTGCAATTTTAATCAAATATGAATTGTCTTTTTACAATTCATTGTAAGAGTTGTTTTTACAACTTTGACATTAATATTTGTTGATTGGTTGATTGAACCCTAAGCTGCCTCAGTAATAGTAGTCCTGTTCCAATCCATCTCACAATAATGGAATAATAAACTTGGTAATAGACACAGATGTGTGATGTGTTGTTATTGTTATTGAGTATGGAGCTTATAATGTGATACTGATATATACATCCGGGCTATAGGATGTCTGCATTTGGCCAGTCCTATCATGACAAAGTGACATTACAGAACCTACTCGGTAAGACTAATGCAAAACCAACAGTGCTTTAGAACTCTCATCAAACATGTAAAGTGAACCAGTTAGAGAATTAAATTTTCTCAACTAGCACCAGTATGTTTTTTAATAGCACAAAAACCTCACATGAAACTATTTATCTAAATAGAATCTTGTTGTTTTTCTTCAGCATACACTGTAGCCTTGCACTCATGACCAGCAGATGTGTATTGCACCACATTCATTCTGACCACACAATATCCAGCATGGACAACCTCCTTGTCAGAACAGTAGAACAAGAACAAGTTCCTTGGTTTGACTTGGATCACCACCAACTAAGCCGTACCATCAATAACCATGACTGGAATCAATGACAGGTACACCAAGAGATGATCAGAGCGACCACACAGAATGTACAAGCAGGCCATGGATTGGCAGCATGGGTGAACTACCCTCCGTGTATGCACTTTAATAAAGCAGTAGGACAGATAGACGGTGTTGCATGGAGTCAGATTTAGTGGTGGTCAGACACTGTAGCTGTAGGAAAAGATCAGTGGGTGAGGAGCTGAGGACCCTGTCTTACCCATCCCCGGCCATCCCCGTCGAATTGCACTCAGTATGAATTATTGACCCTGTAGCTTGGACCCTGCTCATTACTGGAAGAGTGTCAGGCCTGGTTTGAGGATGCTGAGAGTGAACTAGGATGGCTGACCACGCCAGTGTGCTCCATCTTTAATGGCCTGAGCAAACTGGGCCGACTTACGGTTTCATCAGGCAAGCCATCAGGCAACACGTTCCTGTCCAGACCCAAGCCAAGACAACTGGAAAACTTAGAGCACCTCCAGGGAATCATGCATGCCGCAACGAGGAGCATAAAAGTTCTAGGTAGCTTGTGCACAGAGCTTGCAGCACAAGTGTTTGCCGGAATTTCCCTGGATCTTCTCCATTGAGTTCAACAACAAGCCAGTTGATGGCTGGTCTGAATGAAAAATGAATCTCAAATTCAAATAAAACTACCAAGCAATGGCATCATCTTCAGCTTGGGAAGTGGGAAAGAAGCCTCACAGTCCCTATAGCTACAGTCTGGGAATCGTGTTCCACTTTTGGTGCTCGTTGTTCTCTTCCAGCATCAGATTTGTCTGAAATAACACTCAACTGTCAATCAGGCTGAAAAGCAGTGAAGAAGATTCACGTTTGAACAGGAAACAAATACCAGGAAAATGGCGGAGATGGCAAATTTTGCGTCCTGGGCTGGCACAAGGGACTTAAGCTGACGTTTCTATGCCATCCATCTGGCAGTAAGGTTTTGAAGGCCCTCAACAATTGTTACACAGGGGGAGGATGTTTAACAGTGCTTAGTTTTGCATAAACCCAAGACTTTGACAAGAGTCAATCAGTAGAAAGAGACTCAATTCAAGCATGTTTTCTCTATGTTTTAATGTATTGAGAAAAAAAGACATTCTCTGTTCTAGGCATTCTCCTATGATTTGACATAGTGATCTAGTATTCATTGTAACAGGTCAATCTGTAACAGACCATAAATAGTATAATGTACATGTGTTTAGTGAAATACTATTTCATGTGAAAGTTGCTAAGAACAAGTGATGCAATTTTTACTTATCTTAAGGTCCATAATCTGACATATCCACTGACACGAAGCTCTAATTTCTATACTGGCCACTAAAATTTCAGTAAAAGCACTTTACTACTTTTGTTCTCTCCTTTATCTGCAGTCCTTGTTCAAGCAATAGGTTGCAAGGCCAACTGCTTCACAGAGGAACAAGTAATTCACAAGATGCAATTACAAAGGGCTGTGGCAGTTTCTGTGTTTGCCACTTCACCTGTTTCTGAGCACTGCAACCTGCTTGAGCTGCAACCTTTTCTTTTCCTCCTGACAGTCGCTGCTAAGTATTTACCCTAGCAATTACCCACTGACATCCTTCATCTTCTGCACGTTGCTGTAGTTGCCTGAAAAAAAGGGTAATAATGCCATAAACAAGGCCTCTCGCTGAAGACGCTTATTTTGAGGCAGAGATGAAAAGAGGACTGCAAACAGTCCCTGCACTTTGCAGAATCCAAGGAAGAAAAGACAACAGAAAACAAAACCAAGTTCAATTAATCCAAATAAAAAAGTAAACAATGAAATGGAACACAAACAGCTAGGCTAAATGAGCTAGACCTAGAGGAAGGTAAGGCTTGTATGGGTGCTTATGAGGTGAGGAGATGAAACAACAGCCATTTGAAGGCCTGCGTGGTTTGTTTGTCTGACATATTTACACAATTACCACACTATGAGACTGTGCTTGTGATGGTTGAGGGTTTGAAGTTTTCTGGATGCCCTTTTTTTTCTTTATTTCTTAAGTTTCAGGAAGACTAACCAGCAGTACGGGAATGTATATCTATTTTTTCAGTAATGCTGTTTGAGACCATCAGGTTTTAACCTGAAAACCTGATATATATGAGATATGCAGGGTCTTTAGACATATTAAAAGACTTTTGTGGTTTTTTAAAATAATGCTAATGGTGAGAATAGAATAGAATAGAATAGAATAGAATAGAATAGAATAGAATAGAATAGAATAGGCATTTAATGTTCATTTTTGGCTTCATTTGGTGGAACATGATATCTAAAATAATTTACAGAATTCATACATCACCATGTTCAGGATTCACCATAACAACATAATATTGTATGTTAAATCATTCTCAGCAGTTTTAAGGTACCTGTACTCACAGAAAAAAGGTTCCATTTGGACAGCAAGTTTGTGTTGAATGACCTTTCTCTAGATATATATCTATATCTTAAGAACTGGCTGTGAAACTCAGTCTACTATAAACTAGCATACCCAAATACTTATCAGTTGTTAATTATTTACACATAAATAATAAGCTATTTTTATTAGAAGCAAAGTATGACCATTAATATAAATGTGCTGAAAGGCCTAAACAACAGTATATGTTACCATTCAAATAAAAAAAAGATAAAAATCCAATAACTAATTTGATACAATGAAACCAATTTCATTGCAGTTTTATGTATAAAATGATTATAATTTGATGATTACTTTCTATGGACTTTGAGCAGTTTGTAGGGACCTGTAAAAACAAGAATGATGATATGAGGTGTAGATGATTCTATAGTAATTGAGAACTGTACAGCAGGAAAGTGCTGCCTGTGTGTCTGATTCAAAAAGTGACAATTCAATATTGCTGATCAACTAACTACTCAAAGTACTTTCATTACAAGAAAGAGTTATAAACATTTAATTGCATTTTAGTAATTCATAATTTTAATTTTATTATGACATGACTTTGTCATTCTCAAAATATTTTAAATTGTGAATAATTGTAATTGATTTTTGTTTTAGTGTCTAGTTACATAATAATAATAATAACAATAATAATAACAATAATTATTATTGACAACACTTGAATAAGGGGATATTATAATGCCTTTGTACAGTCCTTCTTATGAATCATAGAAAAATACAATAGATGGTAATTAACTGGCTACTTTTTTTTTACTTTATTAAGCAATTACTAAGATGAGTTAAACATCTACCAGAGGTTGTGATGTATAATACACAAAGAAAAGTGCTCTGGAAATGCTACATTTAGCCTAGTTACTGCTTCAAAGGATATTAATGGGAGGCAATTAATTCGTATTTTTTGGCCTAATAAGTTCAATACCAGTTATTAGCTTCATAAAACTTAGTAATTGCGTGATAACGGACTCCTAAGATGATGTACAGAAGATTATGATGTATAATACACACATAAAAGTGCTATGGAAAATGTTTAAATCACCCTGGTTAAAGCAATGGGTGGAATACTGGTTGATCCATTCTAAATTCTTCCTCAGACAGGAGCTTCATCAGAACCTTTATGCTCATATGTCACAAATCAATGCAGATAATGCAGTACACACAGTGCAAACTGTGCTAACATTATATTGCTATATTGCAGGGATGTTTCTGTCATCTTGCAAAGGAAAATGAAAATTCAATCATCTCCCACTTATGAAATTTCATGAAGCTGAAGGCATCTTGAAATTCCCCATCATACCTTAAATGGTGCATCATTTCCATTCAGATACTTGTATTGGTTCCTGCTGTTGAATTTAAGGTGGAATGGAAAACTCAAGCTAAAAACTGCAAAATAAAAAACGTACCTGGGCCTTGAAAAAATTTGGATGTGACTGTCTAGTTTGTTGAATCTAAAGTTATAAATTAACCCCTTGAATTCCGCAATTATTATTCAGTAACTACAGGGACATGCAAACTGGCTGAACTATTCTCCAGTTATGTATAATTAGTGTAGTGTATAAAAAGGTTTTGCCTGCTGGTGGGCTGTGGCTATTATTTTGTTCAGTTTTGAATCTACTGTTTTGTATAATAAAAATCTTTAAGTTTCATTGTGGTTGTTAAAAATGGTTTCTAATCTACAAAAATAGGTTTACTTATCTAACATGGTTTCATTAAAAAATAATAACCACATATTTTTTCATACATTAAAATGCTCCTGTATCCTGAAGCATTATTAATGTTACAAATGACTCCAAACTTTGTAATTGTAGTGTATAGGGTGTACAGCAAAACACAATGAATAGACACACACCACAAAAACACACACAAACACACCACAACCTGAGCCATACTTCAATGGAAAGGGTAATTAAACTTATGCTCCTACACATGCACACCCCCTAATACATATTCACTTCAGCAAATCCATAGGAATTACTGCCGGTGTCCAGCTCTCCGAGGCACTGGAGCACAATGGCATTTTTATCATATGCTTATCAGACCGACCTCTCTTTCTCTTTTTAGTGCTCGATCTTTTGCCCTTTCAATCAGGGAGCATATTACTCCTCTGTCAGAGCAAAGCACTTCCTAACGACAGCAGAGGCAGCTGGGAGAGAGGGCAAGGGCAGCAGGCCCACCACATTAACATAATAATCCAACCCCACTCCCACAGGCCCCGGGGCCAGACAGCATATTAGCTAGGATCCCTTTTGTGAGGGTCCCTTGCAAAGGAGAAAAAGCAGCCTTATTACTTGCCTGTCAACCTGTGGAACCTTTTTTCCCCTCCCTTTAGGTGCCCCCACTCTAGGCTCTGGGAGCAGAGAAGGAGAAATTAGTTTTCCTGTTGAGGTGTTCTCATAAAGTTACTTTGCTTTTCCGAGGGATGTTACGTGTTGAGGGAGATATTCATATTACTTTGATATTAAATTTTCCCTTTACCAGCAGCTTTGAATCCAGAGACATAAATATGACGATTGAGCTTAAGACCATTAAAACATTTTTAGCTATCTAATAAATCTTTTATTATACTATAGCGGGTAATTTTCATATAACATAATGAAATGTAATCTGTGGTTGTGGCAGGATATGCGATCAGACCTTTTAAGTCATCGCCTCACAAGTCGTCACGCAAATTTGGCGTAACACACAAGGCAGCGTGCATTTCCTCATCCCCGAACTACAGCCTCCTTAATCTTATTTACAGTGAGATGGAGTGAGACAGAGGCTTTGAGTGCAGGGAACATAGGAAAGACTAGCAGCTGTGTCTTGTTCTGTCCCAAAGGCCTTTGCTGAGGCCCTGCATGTGCTGGACCTGTGATCTTTGCCGCTGGGGAGCCTCATCATGTCTTGTGGCCAGCTTTTTTATTCTTAGCTAGTTTCTGGTAGCCTATACTACTGTTGAATGAGAAGGCATCTGCCTCAAAGTGCAGGACACTTTTGACATCAACATTTTCGAGATAGCTAGAGAGGAGCTTACAGATTTGTATTCACAGAATTTGCATATGGTTTTCTATGTGCTCAATTAAGCTGAATGTCAAAGCTGTGGTTTTTTGCCAGGAGTCAGTGGAAAGTCAGCATTGGGGCACTAGGTCTTGGAAAGCGTTTTCTATTTGCCAACAAAAATGATTTTCTACTTCAAGTGAGTGTATGTAAATTTTGGTGATTTTGCCTTTTCCATCAACTCTTTATAAAAAAAATACACTACTGGAACCCTAACTTCAGATTAAAGCCACAGAATGCATACAAATTTCTTTAAAGTGTATATTTAACATTCTTTAATGTAAAACAAGCAGGTAAAGTGCTGGAAATTGCAATAAGAACAGCCCCAAAACAGGTAACAATAAACATCTATAAGACTGTACCTTGGAAAATCCTAAAGCTAAATCTTAAATGGCTCACTGCTCACTCCTTGCATGTGAGCTATGAAATTTTGGCTTTAACACTCAAATACTGCACTTGTGCACATATGGCTGAATTCAAAGTGGTTCCTTGTGAGACACGCTGTGCTTTGTTTAGGTGCAGTAGTCGTTATTTTAAGACCTATGTTCTGCACTTTGTAGGGAGCAGGGACCCATTTGAGATTCTGCCTGATACAATTTGTGGCGGTGTTGTGTCACCTGAACCAAATATTGCGTACTGATTTGCTGAACAGATTTACTGGGTTCTACTGAAGAACAGTGCTGGCAATTGACTGTTTCTGCAGTAAAATAAGTCCTTGCAATGACTTGACAATCAACAGCAATGACTTTTGTGACTAAACATATTTAGAGATCAGATTACATTATATTTTAATAATAACTAACTGATAACAATCAGCTTGTATTTTAAAATGTATTTACTTATTTTACTTTTACCCAATTTATTCCCCAGTTTAGTCATGGCCAATTCCCTTGTATTGTTATGTCTCCTCCTTGCACACAATGCTACCAGTCTGAGAGGATCAACAGTAGCATGTTCTTCCTCCAAGTCACAGACCACCATATCTTTTCGACCTGTGCCAACATTATCAGACAGCTCAGTTCACTTGGATGATGTTGGGTCTGATTCTGTCACAAGATCTGCCTTGATCAGATGCCTCAGCCTGCCTGCTCTACAGACCAGTTCAAACAGTATGGATCATTGTGCATGTTAACTAGAACAATTCATGTATTTATACTAGAACAACCGGAACTTACACATTGTTCAACTGCCTCACACTGCCAAGTTCTTCACATATTTATACTAACATGTCATCATGACAGGCCTCTAACAGTACTCAGTGGTTTACACAGATTTCACGTTCATTTACACTGTGACATGCTTCTAAAAGTGTTTTTTAGATCTTCTTCTCATTTTTCATTCTGATATTCGAACAGTAGACATAAGCATCCAAATACTTCCATCCGATCATGGGCTCATTTCTTTTCATTATTCAGTATTCAGTGTTGTATATCCATTGTCAAGTTTTATTCTTGATCTCATCTATTGCTCTCATATTAATGTATTGCTACCTAGTGTCAAGCAGCGCAGGATGGGTTCCCCTTTAAATCGTGGTTCCTTTCAATGTTTCATTCTGTTGCTCTTTGGGATTTTTTCCTTTCCATTGTTGCCCTTGGTTTGCTCATTTGGGACTGTAACAACATGTTACAACATGTTGTAAAAAGTGCTACATAAATAATTCTTAAATTGAAGGAGAACTGTCCAATTTGTTTTGTCACCTAATAGATGCTAACCTGCCCACAAAGAGAAAGTGAGGCCAATTATACTCTTACTGGATTTCCAACAATTGATGGTTTGGCATCACCGAGAAATGAACTTAGACCCTTCAGACAGATGTGCCACTCGGGAGCTCAGCACCTTTTCGTTTAAGAGTGGAGGAGCTGCTTAGTGTCTTGGAGACTGCTCAGTGTACTGGGGACTGTTAAGTAGCAGGGACTGGTGAGTGTAGCGGAGACTGTAGAGAGTTCCAAGCTGTTTAGTTTGAGGGGACAGTTAGAACATATGTGTGATGGAGTGAGCTGACAGCTCTGGAACAGAGCATCATACAGACAGAGGAGTGAGAATGAAGGCCTTCCACTAAGACGCAATCACAGAGCAGAGGGATGGTAGAGGAGGAAGCTGGGGGTTGGATGGAGGGGGGGAGGGGGCAGTGACTCCACAAACAACCGGATGAAGCTGTGTGGTAGGGCCCCAGCAGCCAGCGCCCCTGCCGGGGCACCTCTCTAATTGGTGGAAAGGGCAGCTCGTCCGCTCTCACACTCAGATCTCTCTGAGGACATCCGAGGCAACGTGCCAATTACTGCCAATTGTTGGCCTCGTCATTGAGATGCGGACAGTCCTCCACATGGAATATGACTGTGGCCCAGAGAATATTCTGGTTGTGTTCTTCTAGGAAAGAGGATTGGAAGGAAAAGAAAATCATACAAGATAGAAAGATAGGAAAAGAAGAGTCTTCCCAATGACCACAGCTAGACAGCATTCATTCATGTTATTTCCACCTAGAACGTCTCCCTCACCTGGATGCAACATTGTTTTCTCTCTCTCTCTCTCTCTCTCTCTCTGTCAAAAATAAAAAAATAAAAAATAAAATAAAAATACGCTTTATCAGACGTTTGTGCTTTAACATCCTGGGTCTTGGCCAATGGACGGTTTCATGCAGTCAGGTTTGTCTAATAGGAGGTGATACTAACTGCCAAACCCTGTACTTTTCAAGCCCTCAAGTTCAGGCTGTGTTTAAAGAGGGAATAGCCCATTATAGGGAGCTTGGAGGGAGCTGAACACATAGTGGTTCATCCATAATCCATAAGCTGTTCATCGTGGTTAGGGTCAGGGCTAGACCACAGCCCTCCCCAGCAGGCACAGTGAATGAAGGAGGAAGAGCTCCACTTTATGAGGCACATGTACTGTAGTATATGAGAGACTAGGAAAATACAAAAAGAGAAGAAGAAGGAATAAAGGGGGGGTTGTGGGGGAGGGGGGCGAAGACTGAGAAATAATTCTGGTTGAACTGAAATATGTGTAATGCTTTTTAATTGTGTTGGCAAAAGTCTCTGGGAAAAAAATCAAAAGAACCATGGTAATTTTATACTGATAAATTATTCAGCACACATTAATAACAGTCCAAGTCCAATGTTAGGCGGGAGAGGAAGCTGTTTTAGGAGAGCTCAACCTCTGCTGCTTCTGCACAGACTCTATGTTTTTTTTGTAATTTTTTTGTTGTTGTT
Source organism: Pygocentrus nattereri (assembly GCF_015220715.1). Lineage (NCBI taxonomy): Eukaryota > Metazoa > Chordata > Actinopteri > Characiformes > Serrasalmidae > Pygocentrus > Pygocentrus nattereri. The sequence continues at coordinate 14,534,179 of NC_051215.1, forward strand.
TTTCATGATGCCTCCTGCCCAAAAGATTCACTTTAAAGTGATACTTCAACACATGAACTAAATGAAAAGATTTTTCATATCTATTTGTCCAGAGAGTTCTGAAAGCATTTGGCATGCTTGGCCTCTTCATTAATTTTCATTGGTAACAATTGCATAGGTCCCTGAGGCATCATACGCTGCAGGCACAATTCTTGAAACGCTCAAATTTGTGCAACTTTTTTAAATACTCAATTTTGTCCTATCTAAAAACAGCACTAGGACCATGCAGAGGTACAGCATCAGCTCTGGTTGGTAATTCCTCATCATTACAGTGATAGGCTCCATGTACTGCACTGACGGCTTCTGTGTATTTCAATCCAGGCAGATGAGCAATGGGCAGTATCAATCTTGCACCAGCACTTTGCAAGTCTTTTTGCTGTTGGTTAAGCTGTCACGATCTCAATAAATGCAGATTTGGCTTTTGAAATGAGTGGGCTTGTATTTTAAGACATTTGAAAGCAATCACAACTGTTTACATGGATGGATCTATGGTTGGTAGGTCTTAAATATTCAGTTATCTAAAATAAATACTTTTATTTTTACTTTGGTTGTACGTACTACAAAAGTTGGATAAATTCCACCAAAATATTTTGGGTTGATGATAAAAACATAAGCTGATATAACAGTAATTTTTGTTGTATTGTTATTATTCAATATCACTGCTGTTAGAAAAAAAAACCTTGTATCTCCAATTTTTATGTTTTTTAGTTGTTTACATTATTTGTAAATACCTGTTACAATGCACATTTTATGTAAATTTCATGATGAATGGACTAAAAGACCTGACCCAAAATTATTGAGGAAATTGTTCGGTTCCATTGACTTACCATTTTGGAGATGCGAGGTTTTTTTGTAAGTAATTTTAACGCCTCATTTTTATTGCAATCGTATACTTGCTGTGGAAATCAGTTACAGTGCCAATACTTATAAAATAAAGCCTGCATGATGCACATATATTTTCATTTGCATATCCTATGAACGAGGCCTATGTCTACACTTCTATGAGTGATGCTGTTTTTGGTTTTCTGAAGAACAGTGACTGAAAAGGTGTAAGGCATAAAGAACTCAATACCTAATGTAATATGAAGGTTCTGTAAACAGAGTAAATATTAAAGATCTTCCTTGAACCTTTACATTATATGGAGTTTTTTTTAAAGATGTTCTCTACACTCATGTTTACAGAAATAATGTTTAAAACCATTCATTAATCCAAAGAACCCTTTCTGCACAAATGTGAAGAATACGATCACCTAATGAATACATTTCACAATCACAATCACTAGGAACATCTGATGTTAACTCTAAACCAATTGTGTGAGAGAGAGAGAGAAGAAATTATGGATATACATAAAATATTGTCATCAATGAAAATTCAAGCAATGGCCCAGTACTGATTTTTTGGCAGATATATAGGTATGTATATAGGTATGTGCAATTTTCATATAAATATGCACTATTATAAACAGCCTACCACTAAATTGCAGTTGACTTAATAGTTGTTTAGTGGCAGACATGCCCTCTTGCAGATCTGACACAGGAGCTTTTAGAAGAGTTAAACATGCCTGCATAGCTTAACCATTAGATTCCAATGTGTGGGTCCTTGTAGTCTTCTCTTTGATTCTGAAATCAAGGGTATTAATAGAGGGTTTGTCCCCCCCTTTTGTCTCCATTCTGCTGGGAAAGTTTAGATGTTGAGACAATGCTGTGAGGATTAGATTGCATTGAGCCACAAGAGCATTAGTGAGGTCAGGCACTGATGTTTGATGATTAGATCTGAATCAAAATGCCACTCCAACTCATCCCAAAGGTATTGCATGTAGCTCCATCACTCCAGAGAATGCATTTGCACTGCTTCATAGCCCAGTGCTGGGGCCTTCATACTCCTCTAGCCAATCTTGCTATTGGGTATGGTGACCTTAGCTCATGTGCAGCTGTTCCAGGGAGTTCCATTGTATTAAATTCACTAACTAGAAGGCCTATATGGATCCATTTGGACACGTACACACCTGGGCTGACTGGTTATGAAGATAACCTCAGATACTGATACTGATGCATAAAAAATGGAGCACCAAAGTTTTCACGAAAGGGTTAGTTAAGTTTGTTCAGGACCACAGAATTGTTCAGTGGGATGATGTAACGATGCACACCAAATAAATGAAAGCATTTCATGATTTTAAATCCATTATTCAATATAGGTTAAAGCTTCAGTCTAACATCAATTTCTAGATGGTAAATTGTGCTGCTATGCAGGACAGTGTAGCTGGTTTGCATTAGCTTAGCTAGCATGATAACAGCTCAGCTGGCCACAGAACAGGATTGATTCTGACTAACACAAGTTTAGATGATAATGGGTTAAAGCAAAGTTAAGTGGCTGGTGTTAGAGGGATAGAAAGCCAAAGTCAAACCAGTTCTGTGGGGTTTGAATCTGTAGCATCTTAGCTAAGCTGATGCTAACTGGCTCCTCTCTCCTATTACCTTAGTACAAATTCAAACATCTGGTGTTGAAGTGACTGAAGAATAAAAAAAATAGAATTGTTCTGAGTTGCTTTGAGCTATACCCTGCTGGGCTAAGCTAACACTAACCTAGTTAGCTGTCTACAGGTGCCACCCACCGCAGTACAGGCTCGATTCCAATAATTGCAGCTCAAGCAAAACTCATTTAGAGGTTAATTAATCTTAAAGCATGCCAAGTGACTAGTCTTAGAGTGATAGATAGAATCAAATGTGTTTTGTAGTGTGTACATATGTAGGTATTATGCTGTTAGCAGTTAGCCACTCTTTTGTGTAGATTTCTTCATACTTTCTGGTTCTCATTTAGCAGCACAGGAAGTTGATTAACAAAATAATGGGTTAACTCTGAGGGTAATAAGTGTTAATAATTGTTATTTTTCTTTTGGGGTTTCAAAGAAAAATTAAATAAGACAAAATTAGTTTTAAGTTCAAATGTCAATCTGTGTCCAGTGATTTGTTGGCTGACTAAGGAAGTATATAACATGTATTCTATTACACTGTAATAGCACCAATTGTGGACAGAGTAGCTGAAGGTCAGATCATGTTATTAATTAAATAAGATTAAGAGACCCTTATTAGTCCCAGAACAGGGAAATTTCACCTCTGCATTTAACCAATCCGTGAAGTGAAACACCACATACACACTAGTGAGCACACACACACTAGGGGGCAGTGAGCACACCTGCCCAGAGTGGTGGGCAGCCCAATCCGCAGCACCCGGGGAGCAGGAGCGGGGTTAGGTGTCTTGCTCAAGGACACCTCAGTCATGTGCTGTCGGCCCTGGGGATTGAACCAGCGACCTTCCGGTCATGAGGCTGGTTCCCTAACCTTCAGCCCATGACTGCCCCTAATAAATGACTTTGTTTGATACTTAAGTCTGTAAATCACAACTATTACTAGATATTTAGATGGGTGTCAATCCAATCAATCCAAGATGGCCAGGTCATGTGTTGTCCAGTGCGAGGTGCCACATTTCAAAAGTTAAAAGTATGAAAATCAGTCTCACTTTATTTGGACAGTCTACTATTATCCCCTATAGATTATTTATAGATGTTCAGTTGTTTACAGCCTACATCTGTTGAAAGCCGGTTGATTCTAAATAGTGGTGGGTGTAAGGTTAGGGCTAGGACCAGGGTAAGGGTTGGATTTAGTTTTTGGGTTGAGGTTAAGGTTAAGGTTAGGATTAAGGCCAGGTTTAAAATTATAGTAAATTTAATAAATATTTAGTTGAATGTAACTTAAATTACTTACTTAAATTAAATTTACAATGCATCTAAAGTCGACTATCCAAATAAAATATTACCAGAAAAATCTGGTCCATTTTTGACTATTACTCAATTCACAGTTGTCAAAGGCTAATTAGGTGTCTGTTTCTCAGTGTTCATTCTTCCAGATGAAGATGACAAAATGGTCTAAAGAATAATGTATTCTGTGAATGCACACTGTTCCATACCCAATCATTCAACATACTGATCAGTTAGCTCTGTTCAACATGCTTGGCTTTTTGTTCTGACCTCCAGAGATGAGACATATCAATATTTAGAAGCTGTTAACCATAGAAAATGCCTACACTTTCAATGAACCAGCATGTCAACAGGGGCCTTGTTAATCTAAACAGCAACCTGCATGATTCACACATTAACACAGGTTCTTAATTATTCTTATTCTTTATAAGGCAGCCTACCTTCTATCAACTGCAGAATTGAATCAATATTTCCCCACTTAATTATTAATAGATGACTGGGAGCACATGATACCTAACCTCAAAATACGTACTATCTACACACTGGCGCTTATTAAACAATAGTCTTGAAAGCAAGTCTGTGATACATAGCGTAGAAATATGCATGAGTCTGTGCAAGATGAAATAAGCTAGTTCTTTCTGAGAAGAGAAGGGAAGCAACTATTGCCTTCCCAAGGCATCTGCAGAGTAAGCCTTGTTTTCTCTCCTACAAAGGCAGTGGTCTACTCTAAATATTTGCCAACCGAATGTTGCACTTGCAATGGAAAAGCCAAGAACTCTACGAAAGTAGTTCAAGGCCTAAAGGAGAAAACAATTTCCCAATGCCAGTCAAACTAACACAAATACACAAACAAGAGCCACTCGAGCTAAAAGAGCACTTCTCCATCAAAACAGTTCTGAAGCAGATAAAGAACTGGCACAAGAAAGAAGTCTTATCAAAGTATACCTGCAGTGTTGTGTTAATTGCTGTAAGTGTAAAATTAGGAGTTGTATTTGAAAATGGCCATGTTTCATTTGATAATGGTCATTTTCTGTTTATACCTTAGTAGATTGAACGTTTTCAAGTGACATGCAGTCAAGCTCCAAAGATAAGCTAGTTAATGCTTTAAAGGTGAATTTGATCACTTTCTAGAGAAGCGTACAATGTCAGAATTGTTGACAGTGGTGGTAAATGGAACCAGATGTCTGAAGTATGACAATGCCTCCAAAAAGCTCCTCGCAGAAAATAAATAAAATGTTAATGAAGATGCTGCCTGATATCCAAGACATTGTTTTAAGAGAAAATATTTTAGCCTAAATATATATCTTTAAAAAGCCATTCACAACGATATGTGCAGAGCATTCTATGGCAAAACACTTGCTCTCTGTCTCTCTCTCTCTCTCTCTCTCTCTCTCTCTCTCTCTCTCTCACACACACACACACACACACACACACACACACACACACACACACACACACACACATCTAAGCTATAAGCTTATCTAAGCTGCTTATCCTCCTGGGTTGTGGGTATGGCAAAATAAAAAGTAAAAAGTATTACTTTATCTTCATCAGCACTACACATAAAACTCCTCAGAATAGATTCACTCCTCATTTTGGACAGTAAATGAAATGGCTTTATTTATGTTGTAGGCATTGCAACCCAGGTTCCTATCACCACCACTGTGAAGTAGGTAAATCTCTCTACAATTAACCATTTCACATCAAACTACTCTGAATACACTTGTTTACATTTCAACAGCCTGACTATGCAGCAACTGTTGAAAAATCTGTGTAATTCTCTTTTACATATACACTCCTAAAAAGATGGGGTTTCAAGGTTTCTTCAGTAAAGAAAATGGTTCTTAGTAGAACCCTGACCACTCAAAAAACCATTTGTACGATACATTTGCACATGTGTCTTTGATGTTGACTGAATGAAGAATGAATGGTTTCTGATGTGATGGGAGGGTCTTAGTAATTTCCTGGGTTTACATTGGTCAGTTCCACGCAAAATACAGACGAACACACGAAGCCACCAATTACAAATGAAGAGAGGCAGATGAAGTGTTTCTCAGCAGCTCTCCCTCAAGGTCATTGTTTAGCCTGCTTCTCTCACTGAATGAAACTTCTGTCTTTACCATTCTTAGTTAACTAGTGATGCAGCACTTGTCTGCCTCAGGGTGGCACTGTTGCGAATTGGTTCATCCAGTTGGTTTTTCATAGCCTAGCAACTGTAACTGTGCCCAGGACACCTCTGAAAAACTGTACATCTGACAACCTTCCCAATTTCCCAAGAGATTGGCAAAAAGATCTACTTTCTAAAACTAAGACAATTAAAAACTGAAGACAGTTAATGTGTAAAAGAGCACATTACCAGACTAGAATGGAACATTTCCAAAAGAAGAATTGATAAACCAAACATTTTGTTGCCATTGAAGCCAGCATCATTGCCTTTATGGCAAGTGAGTTAGCAGACAGCCAACCCCCCACAAACAAAATACCCATATTATCCAAATTACCAGTATTATCACAAAGATTTTCAAATTTGACATGCAGGTGTGTTTTTGGACCACAAAGAGCAAAATGGTTCTTTGCATGGTGAAAGCATTCTTCAGATTGGTTTAGAATGTGCAGTGGGTTGTTTTTTATACACAGCCTTTTTGAAAAGGTTCTATAGCATCAAAAAGGTTCTACTGTTGTTTTGATGTCAAGCTTTTAACAGCATTTTTGGTGCTACAAACCCATTTCAAAAAAGTTCCACACCCATATACAACACATTCTCCACCAATCTGAAGAACACTTTCACCATGCAAAGAACCCTTTGACCATGCAAATGGTCCTTTGAATGTTCATGGTATTTAGAACCATTCTGTTTACTATAGAAACCTTTAATGAACCATTATTTTTTTAAGTGTGTAGAATGGGAATAGTCTCGCTACAGTCATTAAGATAGTTTTGACTTTGTTTCTAGTTTGTTTATTGGGCAAAATCTCAAGGTTTGTAAAGCTTGATTTAAAAAAAAAAAGAGTTGAGAGAAACAGCTGACGTTGCTTCTTCAGATTTCGCTGCATCCGTCTTCCTGTTGTGCATGCTCTCTTCTCACGTCGTGAAAAACGTGGCCCCAGAAAAACCTACAGCGCTTCTGCGCCCAAAAGAAAGAGTTAATTAGAAATACAAATTCTCCCAGATTGTTATTAATGGGAACTGTAGAATAAGCAACACATATTTTGTGCCCATAAGTAATCTCAGGTAGCTTTGATCTGGGGCCCATGGCGGATGCTGCTGCGTACCGCTGCCTAGCTTCTGGGAGTCTGCCAGCACCAGACATCTGGCTACTTTGTTATCATTGGCTGATCAGGTCCCGTGAGGCCACTCTCGTGACACTAGGCGAGGAAGGAGAGTGGCCTGGCGAGGGAGAATTATCAGCGCATTTGGAGTGGATTAGAACTCTAAAGAGCTTCTCAAAGCACGGCGGGGTCTCAGGAGCTGCCCTCCGTCGGGGGACTGGCGAGGGGGCTCGCGATAGAGACTTAAACAAGCCCGTTAGTGAGAAGCTCGTGTGAGCGCGATGCCAAACAGACGTCTCTCGCTCTGAAACAGACCCCCTTTCTGAAATGGCTCGGGGAGAGAGAGAGCTGCTAATTATCTCATCTCTTCAAGTCTGCTGCCAGGTTTGGGAGAGCACCAGATTTGGGAGTTTACAGAACCTTTTGCATGGGTTCATTACGCACAGGTGTATTTGGAACGCACGCCGATTCTTTTGAGGTTTAGTCCGCGCGTGGATTACAGCGTAGAGTATGTTGGGATGTAAAAGAATGAACTTTGCATTTAATTAAGCCACAGATGGCCCTGTGTTTGTTTTCTTGTAAAAACACTTCTCTGTTTGTGTCACGTTCGGATCAGTGACATGCTGCACTTTTGTGTGTGTGGATGAGGGCAGTGTAATGGCTCACTCCGGGGGGCACTGAATCCTTCTAAAGCCCCCAACAAACATACCCAATAATCACCTCTTTAGGGTGAAATTCATTGTTAGCTACTGAACAAGCTCATAGGTAACACCCTCCCCAGACACTAAGACAGCAAAAGACACTCAGTCTAATCTGCTTTGTTTTTAAATGTGTTGGGCATATTTCACCTGAGGGATGCTTTTGTCTGTCATTCGTTTGTATGGAAGTCTGGAAAAAAATTGCTCATATGTTTTCCTCTTTCTCTGTAAGTAATTGAAAAATATTGACTTATTATCTTGAAACAATGACTTATTTTCCCAAAACATTAAGATTGTCATGATATAATCAATTTTTTTCATCATTTATCTTTGTATATTGACTTGGTGAGTCAAAATATTCACCTATTTTCTTGAAACAGTGACATAGTATCTTGAAATAAGGACTTATATTGACTTAGTATCTTGAAATAATGACTTATTTTCTTGAAATATCGACTTAGTATCTTAAAATAATGACTTAGTATCTTTAAATATAAATTTAGTATATTGATATAATGACTTGCTTTCTTTAAATCAATAGCATCTTGAAATAACAGCTTATTTCCTTTATTATTGACTTAGTATCTTGAAATAATGACTTATTTTCTTGAAATATTGAGTTACTATCTGAAAATAAGGACTTATTTTCTTGAAACGTAGACCTGGTATCTAAAAATAATAAAATACTTTCCCAAAATATTGACTTATTATCTCTTAAAAGTTACTTTTGTTTTCTTTGACTGAAAGGGAAATTCCACTGATTATTCAGATTTTCCATCTAATTCAATTGTTGAAGTGTAAACAAAGAAATTAAGAGTGGTTTGGGTTTGAAATGATGCCTTGATGTGAACTTTCTGACTCAGCCTTTTTTTAGTGGTGGTGAATCAAACTCGAGGTCACAATGTCTACAATGCAAATGTAGTCATTTTATTTACTATCCAACCATTGGACCTACATGAGCTGAGATTTCATATATAACATGAGCAAATACGTTCAAACGGTCAAACAGTCAAACATATGTTTTAGGCCAAAACCTAATCCAAAAACAGGCATCAGGTATCTCAACCATGTAATTATGCAAAAATAATATATCAATATTTTCTTGAGGTTTTGAAACACTGTGCAGAATTAAGAAGTTATTAAATTTGAGAAAGCAAATAAATATTACTGTGAGAAATAAAGTCTTTATTTTGACGTAGTAAGTATGTTCCCCTATCTGGCGGGAATGGGCTTCCACATATGTGAGATTGGCTGATTTTTGTTTGTGTGTGTATGAATATGTGCATTTGTGGTACTCTGACAGAGAGAGTGTGTATTGTAGATGTTCTTTCCTCTGGGACCTTGACAAGGGGAAGCTCTCTGACCTGTCTCTACTCATTGGACTATGTTGATAGGCACCATGTCTAGTCCTTGCATGCTGAAGCCCAGGCTATCAGCACATCATTACACTAATCTCTCATTCCCCCCTCACTTTGAATGCCAACCCATGAGATTCAGGCCAGCTGTGGTAAGGCTTTGAAGACTCATGCAGCAGACACCCCTAGTACAGTAATTCATACCCACTAGTGCTTCACTTGGTAATATCAGCTATATTTGCTGTAATGCTGTAATATGGAGGAGACTGCAGAATAAATGTCTCTTACCTTATCTGATTGGAATAAGTCTATTGCATATTCTATGCCATGTAATATGGTGTAATTTTGTGATGTGATATTAATGTCTGTGATGGACAGTTCATTAGGATCATGAAAGGCAAAGGCAAAAGCTGATTGAAATACTTAGCAATCACGCTCATATATATGCATAAGAACATGAGCATTTAACCCTTTGAACTCTGTATTGAGGAGACAAAAAGGCTATTACTTCTTTGTAATCTTTTCCTTTTATAGTTGATTTTTTTGATGATGTTGATGTATTTATTTTGTTATATGCAGAAAATGACCTAACAATGCCTGAAACTTGTGTTTTTGCATTACTTACAGGGTTATTCAAAAGATTTATCTTATTTCAAAAGATTTATTTAACTTGTAAATCATTACAGAGCAATGCAGTGACGTGTAAATGGTGAGCATAAAGTTTATTATGTAATTTTACAAATACTCAATTTGTCCTCCTCCAGCTGTACAGGCAGTATCAACATGATCGTCAAATTCATCCCCTACTCGATTGAGCATGCCAGGTGTCACTATACTAACAGATCTTTCAATGCAATTTTGGAGATCATCCAGTCTTGTAGAACCAACAATGAATCTTCTGAGCTGATGGAGCTTCACTGCAAATGAAAATCATGTTGCACAGTTATGACGGATCCACTCTTATTGAAGTGGAGAATGCAAATCGCATCTCCTCGCAGACTGAAGGGGGCCATCTTCCACTGACAGTCAGAAACTCCCTCTTTCAATTGGTATGCGATTGGTTCCTAGGCACCTTGTGGTTGTAAAAAGAAATCAAATTAAACTTTTTGAATCACCCTTTATATTTGTAGATTACATTATAGGTAATAAGTATAAAATGTAATATAATATTATTTTACTGCATTCTATAATTACATACATTTTACATTATTTTACATTCAGAATGCTATGTAGTCCAGAACTCAGCTTAAGCCCTATATGGCAAGTGGCACATAACTACCACCTTGAAACAGTGGTGGATAGTAACTAAGTAAATGTAATTTGTTACTGTACTTAAGTAGTTTTTTCGTGTATCTGTACTTTATTTAAGTATTTCCTTTTTGGGTGACTTTTTACTTTCACTCCACTACATTTCAAAGTCAAATATCTGACTTCTTACTCCACTGCATTGTGAGAAATCTGTCGTTCCTTTTGGTTTTTATGTGTATAAAAATGTAACATGTCAAAACAAAAGAAGCACAAAGCAAGAACACCAATCAGGGCACAGTGGTCACTTTGTTCTGAGCTTGTTTTGACCTGTTGGTCATACCGACCCAGTGCAAGCACACAGTTCAATGTCAGTGCAGCAGTGTAAAAATTTGGGAGCACATACGTCTACCTGAATGATGAACTAACCTAACTTTGTGTAAATAGAGCACAATATAGCAATATGTCCACATATGCAGTCGTGACAGATGTGGCTTTTTTCTGAATTTATACAAACACCATTTCATTTTATAGTAAATTATTTTAGGCTGGTTTATGTTTATGAACAGAGACCTACAGATCAATACAGTAAAGGAAAAGTTATTTCTGATCCTGAGTTTAAAGCCAGTTTGTACTCAACTTGTAACTAATTTACAAAGTAATCTTAAACTGAAACTTTGCTTGTTTGTAAAAGTGATTTCAGAGCCACTCAGTTCTACCTGATGGAAACTGTTTGCCTTCTGTGTTTTGTGTTTATGATCATTTTAATAGATGTCAGCGTCACTAATTAATGACGCTCTATTAAAAGACTGGTTTACCAAGAGAGACACTGGAGGATTTTCACCTAAAATGAGTTCATGAAGCGAGTCTTGTTGCAAAAATGATACCAGGACATCAGAGCCATAATTCATCTTTTAGTACTTTTACTTTTGATAATTAAGTACATTTGAAGCCAAATACTTTTGTACTTTTACTCAAGTTGAGGTCTAGAGTAAGGACTTCTACTTTTACTGGAGTAATATTTTACCTTGGGTATCTCTACTTTAACTCAAGTACGTGATTTGTGTACTTCGTCCACCTCTGCCTTGAACATGCAACCATAAACAAGAACATACTTCATGTTTCTATCGTAGTGCATCCAACAACAATGGCAGCATAGAGCTTTTATATAGAAAGATAGAAACACAGTAGCACAAAGGAGACTAGAATGGATAGGCATGCATGATAAATAGCCTGGGGGAAAATTTTCAGCCCTTTTAAGGGTTTCTGGCATAGTTTAGGCATTTTCCTACTCAAACACATCTGGTTCAACCTAACTGTTTTAAGACAATAGCAAAAAGTTGCCATTTCTTTCTGTCAGAAAAGACCTTTTTCAGCAAGAAAACATATTACCGGGAGTACACTTCACATATCAGTCACCTTTTATTGATACCCTCATGCAAGCAATAATAAGCATTTCCATTGAAAATTTTATTCTGTACGTTCTCGCTCAGATCAAAGTGCATCCAACAATAAAGGCAGCATGGAGCTTCTTTTATATAGTGATAGAAAACACAACAGCAAACAGATTGCTCTCACAGATTGAACATGCTGATCCCTTTACTATGACTAATGTGGACATGCATGCATTATAACTTTTCTGGGGCAGATTTGAATTAGATAAAGTGGATAAACCTAAAGTCTCTGAATTTATTGTCAATGATGTGTTAGGAAAGATGGGTTAAAACAGAGATCTGACCTACACCCAAACCATATGTACATACAGTATGTACCACTTCATAAAGTACACATACCTTATATCTACGCTCGCTGTCCATTTGATCAGGTCCATTTACCATGTTGGTCCACTTTGTAGTTCTACAAAGACTGTAGACCATCTGCTTCTCTGCATGCTTTGTTAGCCCCTGTTCATCAGTGGTCAGGGCTCCCACAGGACCACCACAGAGCAGGTATTATTTGGGTGGTGGATCATTCTTAGCACTGCATCGACACTGATGTGGTTGAGGAAATATAAAGTGTAAGTGGAGCTGATAAATAGACAAAGATTATAGTGTATTTGATGCTTATTACACAGTATTCTGCATGCTTCCTGGACATGCTGAGAATGATTCAATATTGGTAGCTTGTCCATTGAATATGGTCTATTGCTATGCTGATAATGAGCTTATGGAAGGGACTGTGGTACTCTCGTCCCTCTGCTTAGAGACATAAGCTGGGTGAGGAGGGGGCCACCTGACACCTGTCACCCCGCCAGCCAAGCACAATTAGGCCTCCTCTAGGGGGACGAAACAGGGACTTGCCTGGGAGTTGTGCTGATCTCCTGGTGCAACGGGAAAGCGTTTGAAGATCATTAGTGTTACAGACCCTGTCTTCGTGGCCCTGACAAACCTACTGAATGGCTTGCTTTGATCAGGCGCCGGCATTTTTGTCAATAGCATGGGGGTACGGCGAATACATTAGAAAGTTATACACACAAAGTCAGCAGGTAAAGTGCCAGGTTCAATCTGCATGTAGTGTGGTGGACCACTGATTGGACCTAATGAACATCTACTCTGTTCGGCCACGCTGGGCGATGGACAAACTCATGTGTCGTTCCACATCAATGGAGGCATCTCATTAGTTATGGTTTAAAATAAACATTAACTTAGCACACGTGATGTGGTTACTGTATGTAGAGATGTGGTGGGTGTGGAAGATTTATCCACCCATTGGAAATTGACTAGTGTTTGGTGGTCATGTCACACAGAATAACAAGAGACATTCTGTTAGATAGTTATAAAAATGATATAATTATCATGTTCCAAAAATATATATGCTTCAACTTCTCAGCAAATATGACATATCAAAGCAATTTTAAACAATAACAAAGATCTAATAAACTTTTTTGAAAGAAAGCAGCAATAAACTCTACTGCTCAAAAGTGTGTTATCATTTGTCACATTAAAAATTGCTATGCAGTGTAGAATGAAAAAGCTAGACACCCTAAAATATTTTAATCAAAAATAATATACTATATTTATCTATGTTACTACTTTTCATGTTATATCCAAATTAAGATCATGGATATTGGTTTTATTAAAATGCTTTTCAGTCATGAAATCATCTACAGCTGTGTTTATCATTCTGGATATATCTATATTTGTTAATATTTTACTGTTTCCTACAAATAAGTTTAAATTTTAAAATTACACCTATAGACTGGTAACATCATAATAGAACAATGTATATAGTATCTGCGGCAAATTTGGTTTTATATGATTGAAAAATATGGTTTTACATTTTTGAATGATAATTCCAAACTTTTGAGCATTGTAATTACTATAATGCTTTCAGGAACACTTAAGTGACACCTATGAAGAGGTTTTTGCTTTTTTCTTTGTGTATTGTAGTGATCTGTGTGTTTAATCTTAAAGGAGAATTCTTTCTTTTTACATTTCTGCATAATTAAATCTTTAAGATCTGAACAAAATAAGTTTTAGTAATTTGATGTGTACTAAAGAAACTTGAGTAAGAATTGTTTCCAATGGTAGTAATAGGAACCAGATGTCTGAAGAGTTTAATAGACCACATACATTTATTGCACTAAATTGTTGTGAAGATGATAAAGGTTTGGCCTATAACCTTAATGATTAATGGTGGAGAGGTACTTGCATGGCATTCTAAGGGATAAGAGCAAACTGTTAAACATAATGGTTCATGCATTCAATAAAAAACACATTTGAATGCACAAATTGTTCTTTGTATGGTCAAGTGGTTTAAATGGTGTGGGATTAAACAGTTTGCACATTTGTATTTGTGTTGATACATGTAGGTCTTTTAAATGTTCAAGTTATCTTCTTTAAACAAATATGTAATTATTGCCCTAATTTGTTGAAAACTACACTCATTATTACAGTTTTCTTCCAGTTTAACCAACCTTAAACCAGTTAAACTAGAAGAAACAGAACTTCTCTATCTGCACACTGAAAAAATGGCAGTTACTGAGGACCATGAGCTCTGGACGGTGAGTAGAGAGTGGCAGCAGCTGGGTCCCTGCTCTCCTGGAGTGGTGGACCAAGCTTCCGAAATGAAAAACACATTTGGAAGCAGCCCAAGAAGCCTCGTATATGACAATTTCAGGTCCATCAAGTCTGATTGGATTAACTCCTCCAGATCCAGTGCCATGTCCATGGTTGACATCAAGATTCCCCAAACACCAGAGTAAGACAGGCAACGCCAACATGACCAGATAAAGAGAAAGTCTCCACCACCTCCTTCATCGGAGGTTTACCTCCAGTAACCAGTCTGAAGCCCTCAGCTTGAGAAAAAAACAAAGAGTAAACAAAAATCAAGGACATCACCATCATGGTCATATACACACAAATGAATGACATCTCATCCCAATGTAGCGAAGGCCTAAAGCTGCAACTTACTTCTGGACACAAGAGGACAGAATCCAAGATCATAATGTCAGGACATTATAGGAAGTAAGGTGTTTAACAGGTCCTGTATACTTCACTATTGGCTCCAAGACTGGTTCAGTAACAATGGTGTTGGCTATGTGAACAACTAAAGTTCTTTCTGGGAGTGACCAGCCTTCTACCATAGAGATAGAACCTGTGGTGGTTGGATCATCTTTTCTGAGAACATAGAGAATGCACTACACCAGGCCTGACTGGAATTAACTGTGGAAAACAATAGATTGGTAAACAGTATCAACAGTAAAACCAGTCCCCCCAAGCACAATGTAGCCAGCAATCAATTAAACCTTGTTTTACTCAATGAAAGGCCACAAAATATCAAAACATTTCTGATTTAAGATCTTAAGCATCAGCTGATTTTATGCTACTAACAGAAACATGGTCAAATAAAAAAGGCACAGCAAACTTACTTGAAGCTGCTCCTGAAAACTATAGATTTATCCAAACAGTAAGACAAGGAAGAAAGGAAGGAATAGCTTGTATTTATAATAGTGACTTTAACTGAAAGAAAAAAAACACTTTTGGTGAAATTATGCCTTTTGAGTATGTTGCAAACTTTTATAGTGTTTTTAATTGAAATATATAAACCTCCCAAATGGAATAGTACTTTTTTGCATAACTAATATTAATTGTATCCACAAGTTATGATCATTTTTTTAATCTCTGGGGACATTAACTTACATATTGATAACCTATCAGATAGTAATGCATTCAGATAGAATTCATTAGACTAGTGACATTTGATTTGAAGTAGTGTATAGGTAGTTCTACCCTAGGTCATGTCCTGGATTTGGTAATCACTAAGGTTTAAATACTATTGTGTTTGTGCATCTTTTTCATCTCAGAAAATTTCTGTGTATTTTTGAAGTCAATATAAAAATAAGGAAGAAAGTGTCTGAAAATTATTTTAAAAAGTGTTGCCTTGACTCAACATTTGTACTGGTGTATTGAATACAGCTCTAAATCACTCATGTAATTACCTGATCGCTGATCTAAATGCTGGATTAAGGAAACTCTTGACAGTCCTACATCAGTCATAGTTTCATACAATAATGCTTTGAAAATGCCTTTGTAGTGTAATTAATAGACACAGAGACAATACAAAACTCCTCATTTCCACCACAGACCGACTAATTAATCTTAACTTTTATGTGAGTTTATCTCATTTTTTTTATTTGTGATGTTTCCAATTCATTTTCAAAAGAAATTGATAAGATACCACATAGCTCAGACAGCTGAAAGAAGTTCCAATAACCTTCCTGATGAGCCAGCATCTTTCTCTGTTATCAATTATCAGGAGCTTACAGCTGTTTTAAAAAATTAAATTGGTCCACATCTGATCTTGACCCTGTTCCTACTTCACTCCTTAAGATGGTCTTTGTGTTCAAAATGATGTTTTAACTATTGTAAACTGTTCTCTGTCAATGGGTGCTTTTGTTTTAAATATAGTACTGAGACATCATTGATTTGTATTGTCAATGACCTCACGTTTAGCGATGATGCCTTCTATGTTAATATTATTGGATTTTAGTATAGTTCAGGCAAAGTTTTAGAAAAGATTGAATGATATTTAATAAATACTGGTCTTTGATACTAAAATTCAGAGAAAAATATTTTATAGGAAGCTAGAGTCTTTAACTCCATATATCACACCTGAAGTACAAAGATTACAGAGTGTAATCTTAGACTCTGAGCTTTGTTTTATTTTGCCTGTAAATGTAGTCAGTTATGCAGCTTTTGACCATTTGAGAAATAAGTTATAATAATAAGTTGCTAAAAACACTTAACTCACCCACTTACCTCACAGAATGTCTGTCTATGTCCCACCACCTCTGCAGATACTGTCCTTCTGCAAATACCTACCATATATTACAGAATTACATGGAGAGGCTATTTTAGTTGTTCTGCTTCTAAACTTTGGAACTCAATTCCATATTTTATTATACAGTCAAGGTCATTGCACACTTCATTTGAAATATTTGAAGATGTGTCTCTTAAACTTAGTGTTTAATTAAATGTCTGACATAATTAATTACATTAATTACATGTTTCTTTGGTATATATTTTTTTAATATAATCTGTGTGACTGTGTTATATAATTTTTAATTAAAGTTCATGGTTTATTGTTAAGATTAATCTGTAAAAAAGATTTTATTATTGTTGTTGTTTTTGTTGTCATTGTTGTATATGATGGAAAACCAATTGTGTATGGTTCCTTAAATAACCCTCCTTAAATGGTTATATATCTCACAAAGTAAACTTTTTCAGTACTGTTTATAACCCTTTTTGCTGAGACCAAGAAAACATTATAATTCAGAGGACATGTGTTGGTAAACTGGTCATTTTGCATAGCAAATATAAAATTTGTATTCCCCTTTGAAGTCCTTCAGGATGCATATAAACACCCTAAACACTTTTGTTTATTTCAGAAAACTCTTGGAAGTTTGGTTTTAAATGGGTTTCATGTCAGTAACATGAAGGGAAAAGACCTGATTTGAATGTTTTGGTGTGTAAGTGTTTTGCACCACAACCTCTGCAAACATCAGCACACACTCCAGACAGGAAAAACTGCTCAGATACCATCAGATGAGGGAATTCGACTAATCGTGTCTCACACACACACACACACACACACACACACACACACACACACACACACACACACTGTGTAACTTTAAATTGGGCTGTTTGGCAGGCGATTGGATGAAGGGCTGGAAAAAAAAAGATCATTATGGCTGATGAGCACGAGCTGCTCGTGCGGTGACAGCATGACAGGTGAGAGCTTTTGAATTTGTCGAATTTGTCGCGAGAGGACGCGGGAAAAAACCTTTTCATTCACCCCGGAAGAAAGACGGAAAGGGGGTCAATTAGCATCAACCATTAGACAACCCATGACAAGCCATATATTATCACCACCTGGGACAGCCAGACTAATGAGAGATGTTCAGTTGGTGTCAGGACAGTGCTCAGTAGCCGTACTGCCTGACTCAAATGAACCCTATTTGCAGTCAGTGATTGGTAAAGCTTACTAGTCATTAGAAAAGCAGCTAGCAAGTCAGCTAACATGCCTGTGTTTCATGTTTATCAGTGCGTCACACAGACTTGTATTTCAATTTAGCATGTAAGTGTTTCTTTAGTCTATATTCCTTCATTATTTGTGTGTTTACAACTTTGAATTGGGTATGTCTTTTTATATTACCATGTTTTTGATTTTGTTTTCATTATACATGGTGGTGTGGTCAGATGACCCCCATGTGCAATCAAATTTCCCAGTTTACAATTAAATCCCTAATGCCAAAGGCAAAGTTGATATATTTCATATGTCAAAAGAGAGTGAACCATTTTCAGAGGCTTCTTGACC
>NC_051215.1:14559860-14564860 GCF_015220715.1 Pygocentrus nattereri
CACACGCATATATAAAGAAAAAAAACGAAAGGGAGGAAACCGCGCAGAAGAGGTTGCATGGCTTTATCAGGTTGTTGGAGCTCGAGCACTTCGAGCAGGAGAACCCACACCGGCAGGTAATAGCAGTGGATGCGTTGTGTCTAGAGACTCGGCTCATCATCATCATCCTCCTCCTCCTCTTCCTCCTCCTCTTCCTCCTCCTCCTCCTCTTCCTCTTCTCCTCTGTTGTTTTGATCGCCACTCGCTTCCAGACGCGCAGCGGCAGAGAGGCGCGAGAAGGAAGACTCCGGCGAGGCGAAAAAGGGGGCTTGAACTCGTGAACTCGCGCAGAAAGTCGAAGAAACGAAAGAAAGAAGGAAGGAAGGAAGGAAGGAGTTAGGAAAAAAAGAAAGAGAAAAGAAAAAAAAGACAGACAACAACATCGGAGAAGAGGCTCGGTCGCCTCACCAACTGTGTGATGATGATGATGATGTCTCTGAATGGCAAGCACGCCTTCGCTCTGCCACATACCAGCTTGCCCGAACCCAAGTACTCCGCTCTGCACTCGTCCGCCACAGCGGCCTCCTCTTCCTCCTCCTCTCCTCCGTCCTCATCCTCGTCCTCTTCCTCGGCGCCCTCGTCCTCGTGCTCGTCCACGCGCCTCAGCAGCAGTAGCAGCGCCAGCGGCGCAAGCAGCTCGGAGGCGATGCGCCGAGCATGTCTCCCAACCCCACCGGTACGTATCTCTGCATAATCAGCCGCTTAAACCCACTTTTTTTGACAGCCCACTTTTCTTTTTCCGTGCTTGATGTTTTTTTTATATCTGCACAGCAAATCACCCAACACCTCCAATAATTTTTTTTGCTTCCACCACTAACCTCCCCCCCACCCCCCAGCCCCCTCTTCCCTCCCAACTTATGCATTCTGGTTTTGCCGTTCATATTAATTTTTATGACCTGGGATGTTGCATGTGTCTTGTTTAGCGCGTGCAAACGTGCGTGCGTAAGTGTGTGTGTGTGTGTGTGCCTATGCGTGTGTGTTTGTAGGATTTCTTCTTCTGCTTCCCTTTTTTTCCCCACCATGCTGGAAATGTTTTAAAATCGCGTCGCGTGTGCCGTGAATTCCCTCGCTGACGATTATGTGCGCGCTCTATTTGCAATTGCAGAGCAATATATTCGGCGGCTTGGATGAGAGTCTGCTGGCCCGCGCCGAAGCTCTGGCGGCGGTGGACATCGTCTCTCCGACCAAGAGCCACCACCACCACCACCACCACCAGCACCACCCTCCTCACCACAGCCCCTTCAAGCCGGACGCCACCTACCACACCATGAACGCGCTCCCGTGCACCTCCTCGTCCTCATCCACGTCCTCGTCGTCCGTGCCCATCACGCACCCCTCCGCGCTGGCGGGCGCCGGCCACCACCACCACCATCACCACCACCACCACCACCAGCCGCACCAGGCGCTGGAAGGCGAGCTTCTGGACCACCTGACGCCAGGCGGCCTCGCTCTGGCCCCGGACGGCTCCATGGTGTCTGCGGCGCCCGGGGCCCACATGGCCGCAGCCGGGGTGAGCCACATGCATCAGGCGGCGGCGGCCATCGGCATGGCGCACGCCGCGCACGCGCACGGGCTGCCCTCGCACGCGCACGCACTCCAGCCGCACGCCGCGGGCTGCATGAGCGACGTGGACGCTGACCCGAGGGACCTGGAGGCGTTCGCCGAGCGCTTCAAGCAGCGGCGCATCAAGCTCGGCGTGACGCAGGCGGACGTCGGCGCGGCGCTGGCCAGCCTGAAGATCCCCGGCGTGGGCTCGCTCAGCCAGAGCACCATCTGCCGCTTCGAGTCGCTCACGCTGTCGCACAACAACATGATTGCGCTCAAGCCCATCCTGCACGCGTGGTTGGAGGAGGCCGAGAAGTCGCACCGCGAGAAGCTCAGCAAGCCAGAGCTCTTCAACGGCGCCGAGAAGAAGAGGAAGCGCACGTCCATCGCGGCGCCGGAGAAGAGGTCTCTGGAGGCGTACTTCGCCATCCAGCCGCGGCCCTCGTCGGAGAAAATCGCGGCCATCGCGGAAAAGCTGGACCTCAAAAAGAACGTGGTGCGCGTGTGGTTTTGCAACCAGAGGCAGAAACAGAAACGCATGAAGTACTCGGCCTGCGTGTGAACGCCCCGCCACGTCTCCACAAAGACACTCTTGAACAAAAAAAAAAGACGATTTGTAACATATTTCGTACCGCACACACCTTTGCTTTTGCCTTTGGTTTTGTTTGTTTTGTTTTTTTTTGTTCTTTTTTCTCCTCCCACTCCCAGTCGTCAAATACTTGTGCATTGAAGCAGAATATCATATTCCAATTGACTGAAAATAAGCCCCAATCACTCTCACGTCAAAGAGGATGTGGAAGCATTTAACGGACCGGTTGACTGACCAAGTAAGACCTGTTTGTTTTTTCTCCTGTTTTTCTTTTTCTTTTTTTTTTTAAAGAAAAGAAAACAAAAACAGAAACTATTATTATGCTACACATTGTCTGTCAGTGGAGTGTGACTCTCTTACGCCTCAATCCGTCCCATTGGCCGCTTTGAAAGCTGAATGATCTGGTTTTTTGGGGAGATAATCCTGTGTAAAGTAATCAGTGGGCTATGGATGGTGGATAGCCTGCTAATAGCGATTATTGAGTAGAGGAAGTGGCTCTTTCGTTCGCAATACGTTTCTTTCTCAACCTGTCCACGATGCAATCAGCCGTAAACAAAAATTCAGGGTTAATGTAAAGTAAATAAAATCAAAATAAGAAGAAAAAAAGAGGGCACCTTGACAGCGACTGCCAGTTTTACAAGAGTATTATTAAGATTGTGAATAACAGTTTCTTGTGAATGGTGGTTTAGCTGTAATATAGTGTTGGTTCAGGTATCCTGGGCTATCGGTTAACCTACTCCAATTCCACGTGATGCTTAAAAGCGTATTCTTTGTAAATGACCAAAGGAAAATGTTGTAAATAGAAGAATGGCTTTGCCATTGAAAGGCCCAATATTGCCCGACACACTGGCCAAAATGAGCTGATGTCCCACAATACCTGAACCCACCACCTGATTCCTTTCGTCTGTTTTTTTACACCGCCTCCTGGAATAGAGAAATAGACCAAGAATTAATAGCCATGTATTTCTCATTAAGACGTGAGGAGCTTAGCACCGAATCATGTAGATATGGAAGCTGGAAAGCAAGGTTGAGCTGTTCGCCAGACAAATATCTGCTGCAATATCGCGATATCGCCTGCACTCCAGCGTGGCTGTGTTTCTTATGAACTATTTATCATGTGAGGTAATGTTTACTTCATTACATATTTATCGGGATTCCCTCTTCATTTTTTTTTGTTGTTGCTCGAGAAAACCATATTCTGACAGCAAAGAAAAAGGCCCTCTCTTAGAAAAAAAGAAAAAAGAAGGGAGGGTGGGGAAGAACTGCTTAAAATAAGCCACTAATTATTGACTTTTTTCTCGTTTTTCTTTAACCTCCGAGATGGCACATTTGAGAGATATATGAGATTTTTCCTTTTGACTCCTTTTCCAAATTATTTTATGTATGTTCTCTGGTAATTTATTGATTTGTACAAATAGACGCGTATCATTATGAAGTCATTGCTTGTTAAAAATTCACCGTGTTTGCTAATGTTTTCTTTATGAAGAAAAAAAAAAGAGAAAAGAAAAAGAAAGATCCGTTTCATGGAAGTTCTACGTGTAAAATGTAAATAACTCATTTGGTCGAACACACAAGATAATCCGTACAGGTATTTGCTGTATTTGCTGTTTTAGCTGCGCTAACTTCTCTCTGTAATGTCTGTTGCTTTAGGTTTAACTTGTCGAATGATTTTACTGATTTATTACATCCATGTATATTTAAGTTATCATTTGATAACTGAACTGAACTGTGTTTCATTAAAGAACAAAAAAAAAGTAACATTTTATTGGACGTCCTCGGTGGCTTCCTTCACCCTAGAAGGCCTGATCACGAGGGAGCAGCTACTCTAATCTGATGTTGTTTCCATCCTTGGACCAAAAACATCAACCAAACACAAAACCGAGTGTTTTATTTTCAACACTTGTTCGCCAAAAATGAGATTAAAGCTGTTTGTTTGAGCACCGAGATCAGCCTGTGGTCTCAAATATTACAATTCTTAGCTCAGATTCTCAAAATCGCCCAGTAATTTGCTTTTTTATTTATTTATTTATTTATTTTCTCTTGCTGAACGA
Source organism: Pygocentrus nattereri (assembly GCF_015220715.1). NCBI lineage: Eukaryota > Metazoa > Chordata > Actinopteri > Characiformes > Serrasalmidae > Pygocentrus > Pygocentrus nattereri. Next base: position 14,564,085 of record NC_051215.1, read on the forward strand.
CTTGCTCGCTGCCAGCACTGGCAGCCCCTCGAAGCCCCTACCTGAGAGCAAATGCTAATATTCTATTAGAGTCTAATGATGGGGTCTATAGAGATGTGGGCAGGTCCCTGGAGCGCAGCGCTGCCAGATGTCAGCCCGCCAGAAAAAAACACCTCGCCTGCCAAACGTGCCGGGCTCCATTTAAATCCACAGTCTGCGGGTCTCGCTCCTCTACCGACACAGACAGGCAGCCTTTGAAGCTCTACCTCAGTTCACTCGCGCTTTTTTTTATATGCAGGCCGCATGAAAAAGAAAAGGTGGGAAAGAAAATGTATTAAATAAAACGACTGGAGTGTCACCTCGCTTGTTTCCAGGAGCTGGCTGGAGAGCGGAATTGAAAAGGGAGTCGCGAGCGTTTGATTTGGTTGATGATGAGGAAGGATGATGAAGGCTTCGGTTTGACTCTAAAGGTCAAGATTTAAATTTTTATCAAGATTTTTTTTAGCACGCATAAAAATGTAAAAGTAAAATGACGCAAAAACGTAAAATATGCAAAAAAAGAGTAAAGCGAGGTGGTCACGTGACGCTAACGTGAGGTGAAGGGCCTCTAAATGTAAAATGTAAACGCAGATCCTCCTGATGACTTAACTGAAGGGAACGTTTTTGCTCGCTTTTTTTTTCGTCTTGTCGTTTTTTTTTTTTGTTTTTGTTTTTTTTTTTTGAAGGGCGTTTGGAAATCACGTCAGATGTTTCTCGCGCTCAAAAAAAAAAACACGTGGAACCTGATTTGTAAAGTG
>NC_051215.1:15902360-15922360 GCF_015220715.1 Pygocentrus nattereri
ATTAGACCGCTGCCAGAGTCACTGCCACTGTGTTTTTCCTTTACTTTTATTTATTTATTTACTTATTTTTTTTATTTTTTTATTTAATGCTTGCCTTTGCCTCTCTCTCCTCCTCTTCTGGTTGCAGGATAAGTCTCTTTACCACCTGGTGAGCAACGGTTGCATGGACTGTAGCCCTGCCGATAAGCGGATTTTCATGAACAAGTGCAATCCCCAGTCCGAGACACAGCAGTGGCTGTTCCAAAGAGTTAACACCACCATCCTGGACAAATTCAACAGCGCCACCAGCTCCTAGGACCCTGAGGCGCAGCCAGCCTGGGGACTGGCTCTTAATGATGCTTAGCATGGGGGTAGATGTACTTAGTGTCCGAGTGTGGCCCCCCTACCCCTCCAACGACCCACCGCCCAAAAGGTGCTGGAGTAGATGAGGGAGGGAAGGCTCATTAGAAAGGGAACTGGGACAGAGCTGAGCCTGGGAGACACACAGCTGATGGCATATGTCCACACGGACACCCTGCAGGTCCAGGAGAACTTGTGCACAGTCAACTGGTTCTGGAGACTGAGACCCCTGGTCATATCTAACACACTGAAATACAGAGCAACATTTGGGTAGCAAGTTTAGTGAACAAACGTTACTACTCACGCTCTTGATATCGCATGGTGGATTTGTATTTCACAGGAGACTTGAAAGTGACTTGCTTTTTTAGTACCGTCATTTGTTTTTGAGGACATTTGTTCAAACTGTATATTTATTTCTATTTATTTGGTAGTATCTTTGAAAGGATAAGTTATTATGTGAGTAATCTACTTTGTTACACCATCTCTTATCAAGGGTAAGTCTAAAAATCGGATTTGTCCTGTGGAAATGATGAATTGTTTTACTTTTTTCCCCTCACCATAGCCACATACCCCCTCCCTCCATGGTTTCTCCCATCTAAATTTTAAATAAAGCAAAAAATGAGTAAGAAATTGTGTGGGTAGTCCAGTTGGCAAATTGAGACAGAAAAAAAAATCATCTTCTATCTTTATTTACACAGAGACATTTTTAAGGCATTTTTTTGTCCTTTATGGCAAAATGTCTACTTATATTTATGTAGTGCTTTGTTTAAAAAGTAAGGATTTGGCTCCCTCTGCTGGTGTACAGTACAGAGTTATTTAGTGTTCCAATGGTAGAGCAGGTGTGCAACTCAAAATACAAACAATTGATAAAAGTTTCTTTTTTTATTCATTATACATGCAAAAAAAAAAGAAAACTAGTAGAAACACACTATACTAAGTGGAGTATTGTGTGAGCATGTTAATAATGAGTTATAGAGTTCAATAATTACACAAGTTAAAGTGTAACTTTCCCAAATTGAGCCAGGAAGCATGATATGATGTGATCGACATGTTTTACATTTTAATAATAGACAAACTTCTAACAGACATCTACTGACAGTCATGAGAGCTGATACAGTTTTCTGCATGAATCGCATATTTTATATTTAAGTGTTTGTTGTGGAACCACAGATGCACCCTGGACATTGTTCTTTTTGCAACAATATAAACAAGATGAGCTACGGTATATTCCATTAGGTGTACGCCTGTGGGGGGGCTCACCACCAAGACCTGACTAGCCTGCTCATGCTACAGTAATTCCAAAGGTGGGTCATTACATTCACTTAGTTCCAAATAAATTTGTCCTCAAAAGGAAAAGTTGATGGATTTGTACTTTCCTGATTGTTTTTTTGGGGTTTAATTTCATTCTGCTGTATTGGTCCAGCTCTTTACTGTTGCTTACACCTCTCACTTCGGAGCTGAAAATTTTCATTTTAGAAAAAGGAATCAAAAGGATCTAAAAAGAGAAAGGTTGATTTTGGAAAGGTACTTGTTATTTCACTTAAGTAGCAATACTGGAATAAGGTTTTAGGCTATGCACATTACATGGTAATCTCTGGTAGTATTACGCATCTTCAGAAGTCAGTGGTGAACCGAGAGCCTTTAATTTTAGCCATGAAGGTCAAAACTTGGCAAAAACCCACCTCTAAGATAAGTCTAATTGAATGCTTATTTACGCTAGTTTTTTGGGCGTTCTATAATACATTTATGTGAAGCTTATGACAGACGTATAGTTTTCACGATGACTCAGTAGAGAGGCCTGGGGATCCAAAAAAACCTGTGGTTTCCATTTCTTACAACTCACTGGTTAGGCTGCCACTCCTTTTCATAGTCAGTGTAATGTAGGACTTCTATGGTGCGTTCAAGTTGTGTCAGAAATGTAATATTTACAAGATGGAAACTGTTAGTGGGTGATCCACATGTGTTATGTGGTGCTTCTAACTGGAGAAAGACATCACTTATCTCATAAGCATCTTCTGCAGTTTATTTTGTTGCAGTAACACAAAATAAACAGACTCTGTTTAATGACAGAAAAAAATAAATGTAATTATTTCCAGTGCTTTTATCTTCTTTCTGTTGAGCCGCAGAGGAGATGGAGGCACATTTTCTTTTGTTTGTGGCCATGATTACTTCATTTGCTGGCATGATTACCAATTCCTTCACTTGTTTTCTTTTAATTGTGTATATTTTCTTTAATTTGAGGATACATTTTCTTAATTCATTTCCACAGTTAATGACTTATTCTCTTTTTGTTTCACTTGTTCGTTTTCTTTTAATCATGCACAGATTTTCTTTTTAACTATGCGCATATTTTCTTTTATCCATGTACAAACAATATCAGTGTAGTAGACATGAGTCATTTTTTTTCATCCTTTATTTTTGCATATAATTTGAGTAGGTTGAAATGTTGACACTTTACATTTCTTATGGTAATTGTGCAATGGCTAATCTAGCAGCATGGTGTAAACACCCCGTCTTTAACCTCTGGTTGAAATTCCTGGCCCTTGGCGGCCCGGTCATAGTCCACTTCCTCCGTTGGCCACTGTGTCATTGATGCTGGCATCGATGGTGCCTTCGACCTGACAGTGTGCCCTGCCCCTAGGGATCCACCCACTGTCTCTGCAGCTTAGGTCACATTGACAGGGAGCCCTGACATTCTGCCTCGGCTTCGCTACTAGCTGCCGCAGCCAGCTTCACCTGTCCCATTTAAGAGCACAGCATTTCCTTTTTAGGTTGAGCACAGCCCCAGCCTTGAGGAGGAAATCCAAAAAGTATGCACACATTCTGTATAGGCACGAGTCAGAACTTTTGCTCTCAGTCCCCCATCATGACTGGACCTGCCTCGTCCTTGTCATGTCGACTCGGCCACCAGTGATGAAAATGAGTTGGATGGTAGTCACTTCACAGTTGACTGGTGTGTCACTCTCAGTGTGATAGAGCATGTCTGGACATAGCAGCAACACTGATGATCCAGTGTCAGTGAGGGCAGTGAGCTGCTTCCTGTCAATGCTGCACTTAACTCAAAGCCCAGGGCAGCTGCAGATCTTCCTGACTGGCTTATTTTTCATCGCCGGCTTAGGTTTGCAGCATTGACTGGTGCAGAGTCCCTCTTCCTGCACCGTCAGCACAACAATCACACTGCTGTCTCTCACTTGGGGCTACACGGAGTGCATCGTCTCCTCTGCCACATAATGTTGTGTTGCTTGCCACAGCATCTCCATGCCCACATATTTCCCCAAATTTGCATCCATCTCTTCCACCCACCATAAAGCCTCCCCCAGGCATGTTGGTTTTGTGTACCACAACTGTTACTGGAGCCTTACTGGATCTACCGTCCATAGGAAGGCATCCAACCCCAAGCTATGAGGGGCCACTGCTGCAAACTCTCTGTAGGCGAGTCTCACCAAACTCAGCGGTGAGCAGATCTGGCTTCTCTCCACACTGGTGCTCTCTGATCACATTTTTCTCAAATATCCATGGGCCACACTTGCCCATCAAACCTCCACGCAAGGCTGGCCATGAGATTGTGTCAAGTTACTGTAACATCGGCACAGAGCTCTAACAGTTCCTGCAGGGCTGGCTTTTCTAGCACTGAGTCTAAGTGCAGTGCCTTCACTTGGTCCACCCACCCAGCTGCCACTAGAACCATCTCAAACTGCCACAGGTAAGCTAACCAACTCCTCTACCATCTAACTTCTTGCCTTGGGCAAATGCGTTACTGCTGTAGGGGTGGCTTCAACCACCATGTTCGTCCGTCATGTCGGGGGACCAGTAAAGGCAGTGGACGAGGACATTGTGGAGGGCATAATTTCAACTCCTACTTATCCTATTGACAGCTGCAGGTTGGCGGTGCAGCACCCCTCCACCCAGCAAAGCGTAAATGTGGCTTGATGATTTTTCGCCGTCACTGGAAGAGCAAACTTTTCCCCTGGGCCCTGGGTCTGGTTCTTAGCAGCTTCTTCTCATCTTCCTCTCGCCTTAGTTGCACTGCATCCCTCTTGTTGTCACCTACCTGTCGCTCCACTGGAACCTCACACCATGGCTAGGATTGACGTCTTGCATCCAGTTCTTGAGCTATTTCTGTCACAAATGTAACATGGTGGGTTCTCACAAGACACTTAGGCAAATCGAGACTCTGGTCCAATACCCAGCTTTACTACATTTTTTTTCAAGAACGGTGAAATGAAAAGGGAAAAATACAGCATTGTGCTAACTCGTGGCTCTGCTGATAGCTGGCTAGGCTCGCTCCCTCACTTACAACAGCCATGCTCAGAACCTAGCCCCGCCCTTTAAAATAAAAGTCTCTGCAAATTAACTGAGCATGACAAATGCTAACAGGCAATTTTTTTCTAAATTGAATACAACACAGGCATGTAATGACACCACATGTTGATTCCTCTGTCGTGTCCTAGTTAAATGACAATAATTTAATGCATTAATTCTACTCATTTGAGGAATTTAACCATTTGGTTTCCATCCAGAACTTAACAATGAAACAGAATTATGTAATACTTGCAGATGTAAATACAAGCATTATTCTATTGAATATATATATATATTTGAATTAAACATTTAAAACATGTGGTTTAAGTTCCCTGAAGTCGCTTTCTCCTTGCCTTGAGGATTCCCCATCTGCAAGACTTGGTCCTAAAGTCAATGTGAATCAGATATCATAACACAATGAGGTGAGAAAGAGATTTAATATGACCAAGCACATGAACTAACAAAGTGGAAAAACCATTCATTATTTCAAATTGACTTTAAAGTTTTTGTATGTGATCCTTTAAATTGTTTTATAGAATTCTCAGAAAGGCCAAAACTTCTATCAGGAGAGTCTAGTCCAAAACAATCTGGTGATTTCACTGTTCAAACACACCGGAGTGCACTCAATAGACTTGTGTTTAAATAAAAAAATAAACACAACAGTGCTAAGCTGAGGCCTGTGAGGATTGGAACTGGCACCGCTGTTCTATAATCTGATGTCTTTCTAATTCTGTTCGATCTTCTGTTGTGTTGTCTGTCTCACATGACATCTAACTGTACATCCAATTCCACAACTTCAGAAACATAATGTTGCTTTGAACGTATCGAGTGCATAATTTGTTCAGTTAATGTGTATTTTTTTTAGCTGAGTGCAAGTTACTTCAGTGTCCTAACATCATTAAATGTGCATGTTTAAAAATGTCATTTTTCAGTCTCAGAAAGTCACATACAGGGTTTTACATGAAACTGCACATCTTAGTGTTTGAAATCATGCAGAGCATCCATGGGTAGGGTGTTTGAAAATATAAGGATCTCCTTCATCATCTCAGAATTATTTTTTCTTAATTGGATATGAAAATAAGGTGTGTATGGATTGGAATTTAAAAAGAAGTCTTGCATTATCATGTACTTTTGTAATAACTGTGAGAATGTAGAGCACAGACCCAAAAAAGTGTTGAATCTCAAGCAGCTGATATTGTGTCTCAAGTTACACAATTTATGTGAGCCTGCTTGGTGATTGTCACGGTTGGTGTAGTGTAGTGGGTAACACCTACACTGTAGACTGGGGTTCAATCCCCCACCTGGGTAAGCACCCTACACTATAAAGGGGTGATAGTGGGAAAAATTCCTGAGCCTGAACTTTTTTTCTCTGCTCTGGAGGTGAGCAGGGTGGGGGTGCCATGTATGTGACACACTTAAGACATAACTTGTTGGCCCCAGGGTGCAGATATATGTCTATGTATAACCCTGATCTTCATTACTGTCAAAGGATTTTTGCTTTTGAATTAGTCCCTTCAATGATAGATTGTGTTGAATTTTGTTGAAATACATGAACAACATTCAGACATGAGATAAACAAACCCAATATAAGCCTATATTTCAGAAGCTTGTGCAGATTATCAGAACTCTTGGGACTAGCAGGCCTGCTCAGGAATCCATACCTGTTTTTAACTAGTCACATACCTTATTGCTTCTATAGCATAGGAGACTACAGATACTACAGCCATACAAGAACGGTCAGCAGGTGGCAATAACAATACTCCAAAGTAAACTAGGAATTGATTAGTAGCCTAACCATTGACTAAATGACATGAACAAGGACACATTCATTTCTTTTAAAAATATAATAGCAAACTATGCACCATTTATTTTAAATATTTTGAAACAGTTACAGTGCAACACACTCATAAATAATACTACAGCCCTAAAATTACTATTCAGTTCCATTTTCCCTTTAATATAGGCTTAATATAGTTGTGCTCCATGGCTGAGTTTATACGTTTCGCGTTGACAGTGGAAAATTCGCACGTGTATTTCCCGGGATTTCCTACTGAATCTATCAGTTTGTTTGGTCAAAGCAAGTCCCGCCCCCCCTGTTTCTGACTGGCTTAATGGCTAGTAGGCTAGGCCTTGGTGTTGGTTACAGTGAAACCTGCGCATGTCAGATCAAGAGAAGCATCAGATCCTATGGTCAGATCACGAGGCCAGGGGTTGGCAACCCGCGGCTCTTTGATCCCTCTGATACGGCTCAGCTTTTGAAAATAATTAATTTAATTAACGTATATTATTTTTGAGACTTAAAAAAATGTTCGGGCGGAATATCAGAAACGTCCGGTATTTAGTTTCGTTTCGCCACCCGGTCGCTAGAGTGAGATGTCGTCGTTTTAATATATTATGTGGCTCTCACTGAAATAAATTTCCAATTATTTTGCTTTTATGGCTCTCTGAGTCAAAAAGGTTGCCGACCCCTGCACTAGGCGAACCTTTTTTTTTTCTCGCAGACACGTCGGTTGGCCGGAATTCCGGCGTGGCGCCTGGAAACTATCAGGCCTGACTATACCAATAAAAGTCCTTGGGCAAGATTCCTAACACCACCTTTGCCTACCTGTGTAAAGCAATCAAATTGCAAGTTGCTCTGGATAAGAGCGTCAGCCAAATGCCATAAATTTAATTCAGGAATACATACTGTCTCATTAAGATGCAGCATGTTGTGAGAGTGATGAATTTGTACATTTACTTTCATTCAAGTATGTTTGTGAAGAAAATAATCTACTTTTATCCTTAGTCACTAACTTATTTTTTTTGTTTAATTTCATTCTGTTCATTCTGTGCCATTACAAATGATAGCTTTAAAATCGCTTTTGTGTTTGGTCACACCTTTATATTTTGAGCTTTATCTTTATATTTTAGACCAACAATTATTTAAAAAGGTGATTTTTACTTGAGTTATTATTTCACTGAAATAATTTTATATAGGGATGATATTACAGGCTCTTGTACACAGCTCTGTTTATCAGCTTAACTGCCACGCTGATTTTTCAAATTTTCTGGATAAATAAAAAGTAAACACGTCAACCAGAGTGGTTTGATGTGAAATGTTTTGTTCTACAGAAGCTACGTTTACACAGCAGGTAAAAGTGGCCCAAATCTGATTTTTCCCATCAAATCCAATTTTTTTTTGTTTGCCTGTTCACACTATTTTTTAAATGTGACCTGTATGTGACGTCAGTCTGAACAGATCACGCTCCTAAACCGACCCGCATGGGCAAAAGCACAATACTTCACGTGGCTCCTCCAGAGGTAAACAATATAGCGAACACTAGTTGCTCCCAGTTTCTTCTTCGCCAGCATTACAGGAACAATTAAAAAGTTCCAGTGGTTGACAGCTGGGCTCAGCACCTACAGTGTTCGAGTTCGCCATAAAAAGGACCCGGTATTCGGCCACGGCCACTTCTTTGGTTCGTGTTCTCTGACGCTGCAGCCTCGGGCTCGTCCGGCCGCGTTGGCCGCTTTGTTCGAAACCTTTTCAAACAGGGTGCAGCTGCGAGGAATCTCCTCTAAATTTTGGTACAGAACTATCAGCCTAAATGTTTATGAATCTCAGCAGCGCGAAATGATTACAAGTGTCGAGTTGAACTTATGTAAAAGTCGCTTGAAATCCGATCTGGCTGTTCAGACTGGCCACGTTTACATGCAACCTAATAATCCGGCTGATAGCTCAATCGCCATGTAAACACCTCAATCGGAATAGTCTAGTCCGATTGAGGCCATTCAGAATACAATTTCTACCCCTGATCGAGGTAAACCTCTAAATAATCCGTTAAATAGAAGAATAATAGCCATGTAAACACCTGACCCCAATTTCATTCCTATCGTAACGTCTAAGTCCGTTCTGCGCATGTGCGTCGCGTCACACCGAGAGGTTTATAACGTTCAACATGGCGTGGACCTCACGTGATGTTCGCTGTCATGGTAACGTTTACTCTAAGCGCCACTCCACTCATGCGCGTCATTTTGCATCGGATTACTAGTAGTGAGCATGTAAAAGAAGATTTTCATCAGAATGTTGAATAGAGTGAGCATAAACACCTCAGTCTGAATCTATAATCCGATTGTATTTGGCAAAAATCTTTGCATGTAAACACAGCCGGTGGCTTACAGTGGATTACAGATTCAGTACAACTCGACATTCGTCATAATCTTGCGCTGCTGAGACTCAGAAACATTTAGGCTGATGTTTCTGTACAAAAAAAAAACAGTAGAGACTCATCGCAGTCGCTCCGAGTTTAAAAAGGTTTCAAAAGAGCCCGAGGCTGCAGCGCCAGAGAACGGTTTAAAGAGGACGCGAACCAAAGAAATGGCAGTGGCCGAATAACGCGCCCGTTTTACGGCGAACTCGAACACATTGTGTTGCTGTCAGTCATTGGAACTTTAATCGCTCCTGTGATGCTGACTAAGATGAAACTGAAGCTCCGGGGCGACTGGCGTTCTCTGGCCGTTCTCATGACTGTTTACCTCCGGACGAGCACGATACGTGAAGCATTCTTTTGCGCATGCGGGTCGGTTTGAGAGCGTGATCTGTTCAGACTGATGTCACGTACATATCACATTTACGAGATAGTGTGAACAGCCAAAAAAAAAATTCGGATTTGGAGAGAAAATCGGATTTGGGCCACTTTAACCTGCTGTGTAAACATAGCCCGAGTCAGAGTTGTTCACAGTGGTGGTGATGGGAACCAGACGTGTGAGGTGAACATGAAATGGTTATGAATACACTACCTGATCTCAGAGACATTGTATTATGATAGTTTTATGATAAAAGTATTGAATATATTTATCACCTATTGTATTTATTTTATTTATTAATCAATTTATTTAACCCATTAATGGTGAAAGGATACATGGATGATGTTCCCCATCAGCAAAGTAACCTAAAAACTCAGAAGACGTGAGTGTTCACTGATGGTGTGGGTCGTAAATGAAATTGTTATATTTTCATTGTAGACATCGGGAGTCCTGGTTCCTAACCCCAACCAGACAGACCCTCATCGTCAATAAGCGTTGAAATGTCGTCAGTTGAAGTGATAGTCGCACCTAATTGTGCGTAGGTTTTGTGCGTCTTATGTGTGTGTGTTGTGTGTGTGTGTGTGTGTGTCCTGATATCTTCCCCTTGAGCCCAACAGCCTTGAACATTGCACACATAAGCTCTAGGCACAAAAGAACTACTCAAAACCCACACAGCGGCACATCTTAAAATAACTCATGCAATGATTATATTTCTGATTCTTTTTACTACCATTAAATAACATAGCTGGAAGGGCAATATCCCCAGATCCCTTACAACCCCACTGTAAAGAAATCTGAGTTTAAGTTTCTCTACAAATTAACCATCTCATATCAAACCACTCTTTGATTATATCTTAACCTCTGAATCGTACAAAAATAAAATAATTTTTTATCTTTAAAAATAAAAATTCCCTTAATGTTGTAACGGGCGCCTTTGGAAGGCTATAAGGCACTGCTGATCAAACAAGCACCCCAAGTAGGCTAAGAAGGCTTCGCGTATCCGTGTATTCCTAACAAATATCCGTGTGTGCTCAGGTCAGGAGTGGGTGTGTGAAGGTGGCGCATAGGTTCCATTGGCATTTCAACTTGCCAATAATAATAAAGCAGTTTCCGCTTGCGTGTAACCAGTAACTAGAGCAGGTTCCTCTGCCTAACGTTACCTATGGTCGTACACCTGTCGGTGCATGTGTGCAGGAGTGAAGCAGGACCACCTTAGCTATAGTCATTGAGCAGATTCTGCTTGTCTGTAGTGATAAACCAGGGTCTGGTCGCCTCTGTTCCGTGTGCTGCTCTGAAGGGCAGCGCTGAAGAGAAGAGGCACGGAGCTGCACGCTAGGGCTGTCAAGCTTTTAATGTCAGCTTCTTCGGTATAGCCAGCTGCTCTTTTATTTATTTTCAGCCCCAGCAGAGCTGAACAATGAGGCTAAAAGTTGGATTTATACTTCGGAGTTTGCTGGTAATCGGTACGTTTTTGGGGCTGGTTTTGCTTTGGTCCTCTCTATCTCCAAAACCAGGCGACGACAACCCGTTTGCAAAACTGGTAAGCTAACGCTACATTAACTAACGCATGTATCGTTTCACAAATTCCGTTCGTAATGTTACACCATTTATTTAATTATCTCGTGTGGCCATTGCCATTTTGTCTGTTTGGTCAGTCAGACTAGGCATTTAGCATTAGCGTGCTACATGCTAAGCTAGCCAGTGTCGTTGTCATGGAGATAGCTAGCTCGTTAGCCTAGCCTTTAGAACGGCAAAGATGTGTTTTATCCAAAATGCGACTTACAGACGCAGTCACCAACATGCGTTTTATGTAATGTATCACATATATACGTACTATTATGGTAAAATCCAATAAACGGTACAGTTTGCTAGCCAGCCTATTCTTTCATTGACAAATGTGTTCTGTGGTCGTATAGCTGTACAACCAGGAAGAGCAAGGGCTATCATGCAAATGTACCAGCTTAAATGACCAAATGAACAGTTTCACTAACATCTGGCAGGCCTCTATTCTTATGATGGACAAGAAAGAGGAGGAGAAACTTAGTGAAGGAATTAAAAAGCTCTCAGATATCTACGCGACGTAGCAAGCCGGCCAGTCCATGATCTATGAATGAGTGTCATAGGTTAGTTGTGCGTGGTTCCGAATTTCAGAGCTAGAAGTTCAGGAGGGAGATAGCTAACTTACTGCAATGGACATGGCTTTAGTGCTAACGATACAGTATCATACGTGGCAGTTTTGACACCAGGACCAGGCAGTGGAGACATATAGGAGCTGGTTACCACCTCCTGCTTCCCGAGATAGTCATCTAAGAGCGTTTCAAGAACTGTCCAGTTGTAAAGACTTAAATGCTTAGTTGCTGTCAAGTTTTCTGTTATTTTCTGTTGAATGACGAAATGTAGGTGCACGTCCGTTAATTGGTTTACATAGTGTGTATATATACATTGTGAGATATTTCACAAAGTGAAATTCCCAGCAAAACTCCATAACATAAAGAAGTGATGTACAAATTTCATTTTCTGGTAAATTTTCCCCTCTACTTAAATGCTGATCAGCCAAGCTTTGCTTCTGTAGTTTTACACAGAATTTTTGGTATCATAGACTCCTGTTACTTTTTAGCTACATTAGCCTGGCAGCTCCAAGAACCATGAGCTTGGCCGATCCACTACAGATGTCTTGGGTGATCCAGTATGTTTGGGGTAAAGGGAAAAGTGTGCAATTTTTTTTTTTGGTGAACTGTCCTTTAAGCCCAATGTAAATATGGTTAAGTAAAGAACAGCTCTTCTCCTTCTTTTACTATAGTAGAGACTTTACTTCCATATAGGCCTTCCTCAGCATAAAGAGACAGTTTTTCATTCATTCATCGTATCATTATACTTTATGTTTTAGGAAGGAAGAGATGCACCAATTGCTGTGGCCAAACTTCGCAACGACGTAGCAGAACAGTTCAAGCCTGTTGTTCCCTGGCCTCATGTGGAAGGTGTTGAGGTGGACCTGGATTCCATCCGGCAGAGGAACGGTGGAGACAAGCTGAACCCGAAGTTCAGGAACCAGGACCAAAAGAACATCATTCAAAAGCAGTATGTCACTTTCAGACCCCAGAGTAATGTGTACTCGGACCCTGTGCTGCGAAGGGGGAGCCTGGGCAATTTTGAGCCCAAAGAGCCAGAACCACCAGGGGTTCCTGGAGGTCCAGGGGAGGGCAGCAAGCCTTTTGTGCTGGGAGCAGATTACAAGGATGCAGTCCAGGCCAGCATCAAGGAGTTTGGCTTCAACATGGTGGCCAGCGACATGATCTCACTAGACAGGACCATCAGTGATTTGCGTCATGAAGAGTGAGTATAACTGTGTGTGTTGGGGCTAAAGGATACTGAGGGGAAAAAAATTCAATTGCAAATTTCTGTTTTTGTGACAAAAATTGCAATATGTGTAAAACACCAGTATGGAATCAGAATTTGCCTGGGTGAACTGTTTTATTACTCTTGCACTGGAAAAGATACATTTTTAAAAGATTCTGAGTTAAGGCAGTAGTTCAGTGTTCTGGTAACTTGATATAACAGTTGCCATACTCATTAGGGCCAAGCTATATCTGCAGAGTGCCATTTGTATTGCTAAACATTGCAGTTGTGATATACAGTCCCATGCAAAAAATGAAAAAAATAAATTGAAACAGGCCAAAATATGCAAGAAAAATGATAATGGATTATACAGATGGTTTTAGCTTGGTCAGGGTCCAGATTTAAACTCCATAGAGAATATTGGTCTCACATTAAACACAAACTAGCTTAGCAACGTTAGCTAGTCGGTGCTGAGTGGAACAATATTGACTCTTATTTCTGTAAAAAATTGTCTGCAACTTTACCCACAATGCTTCAACATCTTAAAGAAATCAAAGGGAAAGGTTCTCCCATACTAAGTTACTTCATGTAATTGTTGACTTTTTGTTAATACCGCTAACAGCTTAATTTCTACACATTAAATCATACTGGTGAAACTAATGAACCTCTAATGGCATAGTTAAAGACTACTTTGCATTATTTTAACCCAAACCCTTTTATGTCAATCATGCAAATGCTTTAGTTAGGCCTAGCCTTGGTGCCAGTTCACTGTCACTGGCGAGTGTAACAGTTAAAAACACTTCCCACCAGTTTTAAAACCAGAATTGAACTTTTAAACATGTTACTACATTAAGACCACATTTATAGTCCATATTGCAGAAAACGTTTTAGAAATGTGGTTGTTGAACATGCTTCACTTTGTACCACAACAGAGCCCGCTGTGTACCATTGCAACAGGTGCATGTTATGCTTATCCAAAACAATGTTATGGTGTACCTTTTAGGACATTCTGAGACGACAGCGTCAGGTTTCAGACAAAACTGCTCATGTCTTGTCATGTCTCACCTCTCATAAAATTGGATATCAGGCAAAATTACCTTGGAGTAAAGGCATCAGGATAAGTTAAGCAGCAACAAACACCATGGCCATGGATGGTGAAGTTTATTGTTCATAGTTCTTTTTTTTCTTTCTTCTATTTGAGTCTAAATCAAGGATAGTAATGTACTACAACCATGTACTACAATGTACTGCAACCACTCTATTCAACTATGTTGTTCGATTTGACAAAGACTAAACATCAAGTAACACATTACCCTGAATAAGAGTATTCTGTTACTGGCACATGTCTAGCCTTTAATTCACCAAAACATCCATGAAACCTATCTGGAATGATCAGAGTGATCATAGCAAACAGCAAATAACCAGCAGTTTATTAGATTGTTGGTTTTCATTTTGCTGCCTTCTGTCTTGTCAGTGTTACAAGAACTAATAACACGATAACAATTAACATATATGTTGTGGAGCCTGTGTTTGTATTTGCTTGTCAGACTTCAAATTCAGGTAGCCCTTGTTTTTCAAACATGCCGCTGTCCACATCTGTCCGTACATATGTTAACACATCAGCTTTTGAGACATCTTTTGATCCCAAATGAAATCTGCTTGTAAGAGTCTTCAACCACTTCAAATATACCAGTCTTAGATGCGATAGACATCCCACTCTAATTGGGGCCCTACTGACTTGGCTTCCTGCTGTTACTGTAGGGTAGACCTGTGCTTCTGAAATGCTGAGATTCCACTTGGTGTGTTTTTTCTCTTTCTCTCCTCTGGTGCAATTCAAGATCGTTGCATTTGATGTGAAAGGGCAGTGTAGTTAGATTGCAGGGAGTGTAGTAATTTCGCAGGTCTGGCAAAAGACCACTGGAATGGCTCAGAACAACAACGACGACAACAACAACAATAATAATAATAACTATTATACACTACCTTTCATAGACAAAGGCCTGTTATTTTGAAGTAATCATAACAATAGAAAAGTATACTAAATATAAAATAGACATGAACATGAAAAAAAGGAAAGGTTTGGGCTTTTGGGCTTGAGTTCCTTCAGAGGGAAACATTTTGTGTATGCCTTACATGTGCCATTTGTTGGATTTGTAAAAATCCTTTACATGCTTTCATGTATAATCACGTTATGAGAAATTATTTTGATTCAAATTGAGCTCTAATACATCTAAATTCAGCAAACATTGTGAAGCACAGTTTTTAAAAGTAGCCCTTCTGTGTAGTTCTTTCTAAAATGGGACCCTAGTTTAGTTACAGAATTATTGGCAGCTAAGATATTTCAGTTTACTAACAGATGTGCCAGTCATTGTTTGATTTCCTGAAGTCAGCAACAATGGCGGGGGAACAAATTTAAAAGTTGTGTGGTTTGAGCAGCAAAATTATAATGATGCTGTTTTGAGTATATTTTGAATATTGTTAGCACCTTCACAACACAGAACTACAGTGTATCATAAAGAGAGAGCCTGATTAGTTCTGTTTAATTAGATTTAATGCAAAGTGAGATGTGAAATGTCAAATAAAAATGTGCTCTGGGGTGCACCAATTTCAATATAGATTGAAAAATCGAGTGTGAAAGAGTCTTTTCACAAGGGTCTATTTTTTCTTTTTGTATAAACTACTGTCAGTGATCAAAATGAGCCGTGTGGCCTCACTAGGGCCTCATTAGGGCCTATCAATTTTGGGAAATATCTAATGGTGTGTTTTCTTACTAGTTTTGCAATTGTGTTTTATATTGCGCTTATTTTATATAAATGAAATATGTGTGTTTGTGTGTGTGCATGTATGTATGTATTTATTCAGGCAAGAACACGAGCATGTCCTTTTTGTCTTGCTTGAGGCTTGAACACTTTACGAAGTTTCAAACATTGCCAGTTAGTTCTTGTAATCTCAGGGGCATGGGTGTTTGGTTGCTTTTGATTGGTTTAACTCATCGCAGGCAGCCAAGACAACTCTGTTAATGTAGACTTTAATTGAAGTTGCAGTTGGAAAATTGCACTAAAACATGGGCCATATGGCAAAACATATCACAGTACTCAGACATTTTCAAGGTCAATATTTTGACACAGAGGTACACAAAACAGCCATCAAACACTTTGAGCACAATGATTTTTATTCAACCTCTCACAATATGTAATGCACTAAAATTAGACAGGACTTATTGTCAGTTTCCTTTTGTTCAATATCTATGATATGCTCATAAAAGTACATTGTGTATATCACAATTATAAAATGTATCACAATAAAGATAAAATACTGTCATTTCCCACCTTAAATTTCACTTCAAGTGCAATCTAATGTGAAAATTATTCATCTTTCAGCCTTGCGCTGTATTGTAATGGAGTAAAGAGGGGTTTATTTTATGCACTCATTTCACTTAAATGAGTGGCCTTTATTAAGCAATTAACTGAAAACTGAACAATTCTGTTGAAGGGCTTTTATTTATCGGAGGCAAACTTTGTAGAAATAACCTACTTTTGACATCACTACAAATACCTTGGTGGAATTAGTGTGGGTGGTGCAAACTTTACAGATATGTTTAAAGATAAGGGAGAGATAGTTGTCTGCTTTTGTGGGCTGACTTTTTTTTTTTTTCCCCTCAAGCCATTATGCCTGTGTAGAGTATATAAGATTAAACAGTGATGCCACACCTGTTTTTCAAACAAGTGCCTTTCTGATGTGGCATAGTGCTATTTTACAAGTGTAACAAGTGTAAGTTCATTTTTCTTCTCCTCCCAGAGGCAGTCTGTCATATTCAGTGACTGGAGATAACAGTGAAGGCTAGTGAGAATTCGCACAGCACAGTAAGCAAAGCTTCACTGCTCAGACCTTGGCTTTTTATAAACTCTGTTCTGCATAATCACATCTCATATACAGCCATATCAGCCCAGTTACATAAATTGTGCTGATTTTATGTAATCTGGCCCTGTTATGGCTAGGAGAAAAGCTTCCCTGCCTCTCCCTTCTTGCTGACAGTGGAGCTTATCTGAGTGTCATTACTTTGGTAATGCTCTACATAAGGACTAGTGTGTCAGAAACTAGATTTAATCATTTTTTTTCTCTGCCTTTAGAGCCTTTAGGGCTATACTCATAGTCCGGGCCTACATTCTAAGGCTTGACTGATTTATCAGTTGCCTGTGCTTTATGTGGTATCGATGAAAATATTACCAGTAATTAAGTTATTTGTTTATTTATGTATTTATTTATTTTTTTTAACCTAGGATTTGAAATTGTAATTGCCGGATGATAGGACAAAATGCTATGAATGCAATAAGAGTCAAGCTGAATATTTGAAATATGACAGCAATGCAAGCTGATCTTCTAAATCCGAAACATCATGGTTAGTGTAAATTGTAATACAATGCAGATACAAGTAAAATACTTTAAAACCTAAACTTTGAAAAGAAATGCTACAAACTGCTGTTTTTTAGAAGAGAAGCAATAAAAAATAAGGAAAATAACAGTTAAAGGAAACAACAAATGCAAAGAATTACAGGTAGCTCCACCTTCCATGCTACAATATTGTCACTGTCTGAACAAAACCTTGTCTCCAAAATGACTGTACAAATGAAGGAAAATCTTTAAACTAATAATGAAAGTAAATGATGAAAATGGATATTTTTGTGCAACAGCAAAATCAATATTGTGATAAGACAGAAAATGTCTATATCAATCCCCTCTTTGTTTCATCAGGCACACCTTCAATATAGTTGTAGTTTGTACATTTACAGTTACTGACTGTAGTACTTCACATGCTGCCTCCTCTACCCCATTCATAAGTGGACAGGGACCACCATAGCACTCAAGCTGATCAGGTATGATCTGGGTGGTGGATCATTCTCAACACAGCAGTGACACTGATATGTTAGTGACAAGTGTGTTGCATTGGTACAGGAGTATCTCTTGGACACAACAACAGCATTTCTGAAGTCTATATTGCAGTTGGTATGCCTTCAAATACTTCAAATTCAGATAAGTGTGCAAATCTGAGATTACTGCAGAATTTTCCATTGCTGCTGACTTTCATCAAGCTGTTTGGAAGAAAATTCACATGCATATATAGTAGAGGTGAATACTTCTTCAGCTGAGCCTTCCACAGAGGTCAGCTCCAGCTCAAGTCCTCCACACCTGAACCAACATTCTTTTGTCTACAAAAGACTTGATTAGCTGGAACAGGTGTGTCGGAGTTGGGCTGGAATGTATCTGACTAAATGAGCAGGATTGGTGACAGTGCTGAGGGTTGTGCAGTGCACAATATGAGCAAGATACTTAGAATGTGGTCACAAAGCTCTGCATTTGATCATGTCCTTCACACGTTGGTAAAGCAGTAAGATGATGTGGTTAAAGCCCTGCATTTGCATTTTGCGAAATCATTTGCTTTTGTTGGATTACATGGACACTTTGATTCATCACCCTCAGAAACTGCTTTCCTTTCTGTAGTTTTGCTGTATTCCGCAAATTGTGTGCTATGTCTTATTTTCAAGTATCTAACCTGTTGTTCGTGGGTGTTGTATCCCCTCGTGAAACTCAGCATGAACGTATTCTCAGCAGTAATTATGAATAGATTTTTTTTTGGCACTCTGTCTCCACATTCCTCTGCTGCTGCTATTTAAATGCGTCTGCCCTGATCGTTACTGGACAGAAATTTGTTCAATTACCATATTTTTTTTTTTGTAGGCTTGTTTAATCTGAATTTTTGGTCAGAATTTTAGATACGCACCACAAAAATGATAACGTGCAAAGGTGTTTAAGGAATGGTTTAGCCAGTAGTAGGAGTAGTAGGAGGAGAGGTAGTAGTAGGAGTAGGAGTAGTTGTAGTAGTAGGAGTAGTAGTTGTTGTTTTCTTTCGATTATTTCCATTAGTTTTATTATTTCATGTTTTTTTATTTTTTCAAATTCGGAAGAAAAGCTTGTGTCTCCACAATGGTAACTTTACTGGAAAAGGAAAAAAAAAAAAAACTACTTTACTTTGAATGTAAGTCATTTTGGGTCATTGATTTTGGTCCATTCAACATGACATTTACACACAATGTAAAGGGCAACAGATATAAATTATGTCAAAAGCTGAAAAATGGAAAATGGAGATACAAGGTTTTCTTCCAACAGCACCGATACATACATGCCATGTTTCTGAAATGGAAAAAGTTTGTGTATATTTGTATTTATATACTTATTTCAGATGTTACACATATACACAATATATTTAGTTCAGACATTACACAAGAAGGCAGTCTTGTGCATTTTCTCTTTCAACCCCACTATTTGCTCAGAACCTCTAACATTAAATATAGAGACTGACCTGATTTTAGATTGCCCTGTAATCTGATTTGTTTATCAATGCAGACATTCCTGTCATTCTTCCTGTTCTGTCCTATGTGCACCTTTACCTACATCTAGTTGATGTATTGTTATGCTGTGCTGTGAGTAGCCTAGATTGAACAGTAAGATGCGTATGCATGTTTATGTTGTATACCCTTACCTAGCTAACACAAAACCCACAGCAGAAAACAAACTCATTCTGATGAAGAATTCTGAACCATGTCTGGACACTGGCCATGGCTTGAAACAAAGGGCACCTCTGTTGAAAGAGCCTTTTATTCATGTTGGAAGTGTGATTCTGATTGCGAGTGCCAAGGCTACCACAGGTAACTGCTATTAAAACTAAATCACAGCTAATCTGTTTCTTTCAGACACATTACCCTTTACCCTGAGTGCTAGAGAGTGTTAAAATGCATTGATCTGAAGTGATTCAACTTTAATTTAACATTTCTAAAATAAGATGGTGTACTGTTTTTATTGTCTGTACTGCAGTACTGTTTGTTGTGTGATACACATTTGTGTATTTGGATAACTTTTAAAATAATTCTGAAATGTGGCAAAATGAAATTCAAATTATAATAAAATTTTAGATGATAGAACTCATTGAATCATTTCCCATCATAATCATTTTGAGGTTCATGGAAAAACATTTATTTTACAGGCAGTGCTGTGCCTAATCTTTGCCTAGAGGTCTCAATTGATCCCGCTTTGCTCTTTCAGCCTTTTGTCTTGGATATTACAGACTTATTTGTTGTCAAGCTAATACATCAGGCTGTTTGTGTCAAATGTCCAAATGTTTTTTCAGTCTCACCAGAAGATGGCGCTGTCTGCAAAGCCTTTTAAGGTTAATTTCAGATTATTTTTGTCACATGCTGGAGCCTGATATGTAACCCAGTCTATGAATTTTGAGCTGTAGACTTATATGGCAATATGAGTAAGCTATTTTTATTTATTTACGTAGGCCTTTGCAAGCAAATTAAGCTCCAGGAAATGTGTAGGTGTTGTGCAAAACAGAAAAAAAATATGGTGTTTCTCATTTGTGATTTTTAATAACATAGATCTAGATTTCCTTCCTTCTT